>NC_051059.1:10875213-10930213 GCF_904848185.1 Acanthopagrus latus | reverse complement strand
GTACTCGCCCTCGTCGGACAGCTGCACTTCGGCGATGGTGATGGAAAGCTCGGTGGGAGTCGAGCGGTGCAGCTGGATGCGGGCGTCTCTGAGCGCTGAAGGTGAAAGAGGAACAGGATATCAATAATTAGACATGTGCATTTGTAATTGTTCTGCTTTATGAAATATTTAGGAGGAAAAGCTGTACAAGGTCTGCCTTTTAAATTATTAACTGCTGATGCTAAGTATTATGTTATTTTTTGGCTTGTAAACTTTTAGAACTTGAACGCAGCGATTAATTGCGGGTTTCTCTCTCATTGCAAGGGACGTGTAATAGTTCTCACGTTTCTTGCTCTGCAGAAGAAGAAGCGAAAGAAAAGGGGGAGGCAGAGGAGGCAGAGGAGGTGCAGTAGGAAGAGAAAGGAAGTGACGAGGGAAGACAAGAGGATGCAAGGAAGAAGAAAAGGGAAGTGAGGTGGCAGAGAGATGGGGAAGGGAGAATGCCGGGGGAGGGTGGTGAAAAAAGCGGGGTGAGGGTGGGAGGAAGATGAGAGACGGGAAGGTAGAAAGAGGCAAGACAGCGGGGAAGACGGGGAGACCGAATGTGGCAGAGGTGAAGGAGAAAGATGTAGAAAGGATGGACAGAAGGGAGGACTGGAAGAGAAAAAGGGAGTTGGAGAGGGAAAGGATGAGAGTAAAGTAAAGTAGAAATGTGAGCGCAGGATCCATAATCCGTAACTCCATAATGGATGGAAGGCGGGCAAAGTAGGGAAATAAACAATGCAAAGAAAAGGAGAAGTAGAGTCAGGGAGAAGAATAAGAGAGGCGGGAAGAGAGGAAGAGAGCATGTAAAGGAGGGCGAGAAG
Organism: Acanthopagrus latus; assembly: GCF_904848185.1. Lineage (NCBI taxonomy): Eukaryota > Metazoa > Chordata > Actinopteri > Spariformes > Sparidae > Acanthopagrus > Acanthopagrus latus. Next base: position 10,929,368 of record NC_051059.1, on the reverse strand, counting down.
AGACGGCAGAGCGGAGTAAGAGGCAAAGTAAGAAAGATGATGAGAAGAATTTAAATCATGGGAAAGAGAAAGGTAAAATGGAAAGATGGAGGGGGAGGAGGAGAGAGGGAGGGGGAGAGGTGTTTGGAGAGAAAATGATGTAAGAGGCGGAGTGAGGAGGAAGAGGAGTGAGGAAGATGAGGTGATAGAGGAGGAAAAAAATAGCAGCGAAGCGAGCAAGGCAAAGAAAGACAAAGGGGGGAGTAAAAGAGATGCAAAATGAGCACGAGAGACGACAGAAAGTGCAAGAGCGAGAGGGGAAAAAAAACAGAGAAAATAAAACAGAGGAAGCATAAATAGCAAGAAGAAGAAGAAGGGAGAGGCAGTGAGGGACGGGTGGGGGGAGGGAGGAGGAGGGAGGAGGAAGAGGAAGACGAGGGAGGCAGGAGGGAACATAAGAGAGACATAAATGGCTTTGTCATCAATGAGAAATCCAGCCATGAAAGAGGGAGAGAGCGCACAAGCGACCAAGATAGATGATGATGATGAAATGCTACGAAATAACCGCTCGTTTCTGTGATAGCATTGACCTCTACGGTGTTTGTGCTGTGTGATTGCTGTCTGTCTCCCCGCCTTTCTATCTGCCTGTCTATCTAGATGCCTATCCGTCTATCTCTCTGTCTCAATAAAGGGTTTCCAGCTTTGTTCTCTGGCGCCATCAGGCAGAGTCGACTCCCCCGCAAGTAATGACTTAATATATAACAAGCAGGCTCACAGAAAGCTGATACCTGCAAAACACAACCGTGGTGGGGTAAAGTGAAAAAGTCCGGTGGATTTGATTGAAAGTCGTTTTAAGTTGCCATAGTGCGATTTTTGTCTCATTCCCAGTCTCAGCCGCGGCGAAGTCTGAGAAAACTCAGTTATAAACCGCATCAGTCGTGCTTGAGGCAGACGTAGGCGCGGAGACATGGCACAGATATATGTGGAATCGGTGCAGGACAGCAGGTGTGAAACAAGACAAAGCGTCCCTTTAAAACTCCCACAGGGGAACATCCTTTTCATGTTTCACAGCTATTTTCAAGACGTCCAAAGCGCAAACCCGCTCCGATGTCACCCCCTGGTGTGTTGGGGGTTTTCAGAGCCAGAAGTGACCGTGCTTTGGACGAGAGGGTGGAGCTGGGGAGGTTATCCTGATCGGATCTGATAGGTGGTTGCGACCTGTGTGTGTCTGCATTGATGAAGAAACTAGTGACTGAAACCATTAACTCATTAGAAAACTGTTTACTAAGGCGATAAATCAAGTGAGAAGTAGGGTCATTTTCTCATAAGCTTACATACAATTCAACCAGTGGAGGCGCCCCGCTGCTGGCCTTCAGAGAGAGAGCAGGTTGAAGGCACTTCTGCACTGGCTTTACTATTCAGAGCCACATTTTATACAGTCGAAGAGTCTTACTTGGTGTCAATGGTTGTGGTCAAAGTTGAGTTTAAGTTGTTGTTGGTGTAAATGGTTTGTTTACAACAGTAAAACCCTTCATCAGCACCTGTTTTCCTCATGAAATAACAGAGAGAATCAGAAAAACAGCTGTTAGGCATCCTGCAAACAGGCTAGCTTACTAAAATGATTGCTTTATCGGTTTCTTTTCAATTCAAGTTTTAATTTCCAACATTCACTGACATTTTCAAAAAACAAAAGAAAAAAAAAGTCTTGAACATTCGAAGGTTTATAGTTTTGTTTTTTCAGTTCTTCTCATTTCCCATTATGATTCTCGAATGTAGAAAACAGATATTGGATCACCGTTTTTCAAACAGGGAACAAGTTGACATTGATTTTTTTTTTTTTTTTTGCTAGGTTGCCAAAGCAACCCTTTTCCCATGACGTGGGCTAAACCAGTTGAAAGCAAGGAGTGCATTTGGCATAATGTGAGCTCAGTAATTTCATGTGAGGGAAGAAACAGTTGTTGTTGTTGTTGTTGTTGTTGTTCAGAAATGAAGCCGACTCTCTACAGATATACTTGTCTCAGGTAGGGCTGCCTCAAATGTACCAACCGGGAAAAGAAGCTAACAGCTACTGGTCGACTGGAAGTGTGCTCTGTTGCACCTGTGACCACACACACACACACACACACACCAGCGCGCTGACCACACCCCTTGTGCTCGGCTGCTTCTCGACAGGACTTGCCAGCGAGCGTCCTTTGGGGGTTTAGTATAATTTTTCCCGGAGAATCTTAAGAAAAGTCTATTGTGTGGGCGAGTCCAATTATGTGAGCTTGAACAGTCTGCGTGTTATGTCTCTCCTTCATATCTTATTGTTTATTTGCATTTGTCGGGACTGAGCCATGTCTGAGTCTGTTTGTCTACTCGTCTCTTCTTTGTCTTTCTTTCAGTCTCACTGTCATCCCCCTGCCTCTCCATTTCCCCATCTGTCTGTTCCCCTGTCTCTCTCTCTATCGCACTCCCACGAGAACACACACACACACACACACACGCACACACACACACTTCTGTTTCTCTTGATATTTTTCCGTTATTTCATCCAACACTACTTTATCTTCATGCCTTATCACTAAGCAAGGTCACTGCATCTGTCTTCATGAGCTACCCTCTCTGTGTGGGTGTGTGTGTGTGTGTGTGTGTGTGTGGGAGTGTGTGGCATGCGGTCACTCACACAAACACAGACGCACACATTCACTTATCCATGCCCTCTGGACCCTGCGCTCAACTATCAGTCTCCCTAATTCCCTTCCCCTCATCTTTCCTCAATCTCCCCTCTCTGCCTCACTCTTGTTCCTCCTCGTCTTTCTCTCTTTCATCTCACCAATTTCTAATCTTTTCTGACTCCAGGCCTCCCTATCGCTCTTCTTTTTTTTATTTATTTATTTTTTAGTTTCTCCCTTTTTTTCATTATAAACAATGTATATTGTTTGCGAGCCCAGGTGTGATGGATTTCCCGAAAACGACATGATATCTAGTTACGGGGGCGCATCGATTGTGGAGGCCCCTGAAAATTGTACATGTGCGCTGTTTAGCCTGCGACGTGGGCAACATAAACAGTCTGCCAATAGGTCACACTCTGCTGTTTGGCCCTATGTTTTCTTTTGGCGAAGGGATGTAATGAATGTCTTAGTATAGAGATAAATTGGATTAATGGACAAAGGCTGTGTGTGTGTGTGTGTGTGTGTGTGTGTGTGTGTGTGTGTGTGTGTGTGTGTGTGTGTGTGTGTGTGTGTGTGTGTGTGTGTGGGTGGTAGGGTAGGGTTAGCGCTTGTTATTTTCTCATAGAACATGTTAGTTGACTGCTATTTGGAGCACACCCAAGTTTTGGATGGACAAGAAACTTGAAACATCTCAGCATTAGAGTTCGCAACTTTGAACACTTTTAAAAAAACTTTCTGAATCAGCTGAACCTGGTATTGTAGTTCAAATGTCCTACTTTTTGAAAGCAGCAAAAACAACTCCAGTCTGCCCTTTCTGAGCAGGCAAAAAGGCTGCTTGAAAATCAAACTCTTGTGGTTTAATTATTGGTAGAAAAAGATGAGCAACTGCGCGAGAAAATCTGTGGATTTGAGATTAAATTCTGGCCATCAAGCGTAACAATGGACCATTATTGAATCGCTCTCTCCCTTGTTACCTGACATCCCACTGCCCTCCCCTGCAAAGGCATAAAAACACCAACGGTATTGAAAAGGAAATATCTGGTTCTTTAACAGAAAGTCAAAATCACAAGCCTGTGTACATACAAACTTAAAGAAGAGAAGCTATCTCCCAAGAAGCACTTTAGTGAAAAACACCCGGTCTCCAAACTGAACAGTCAGCTGCATGCACCGGCACAGCAGTCAGAGGACGCCTGATTAAACATACAGCGGTTTTCATCAGTTCACTTTCGGATTCCGGGTCGATTTTGGATTAATTCAGCAGCCATTTAATGGTGCTTTCTGCTCCTGCTTATAACAACGAGGCATTTTAAATTTGCTAAAGTTTGCTGAAGTTGCTGTTTCGTGCCTCTGACTGTGCCGTGCTTCTCCGTGGCAACATCAGCTGAGGGTGTCGCAGTGTTTGGAGCCATCTGCTAATCAGACGGGGGGAAAAAAAGAGTTGCAATTATTTAAGTGCTTTCAGAAACAGTAGCTGTCTCTTCTTCAGCAGCCAAAATCTCCAATGTCATTCAGAGTTGTTTAGCAGAGAATTTTGTCTCTTTAAAAGCACAGGTGTGAGTTATTTATGATTCATTAGTAGTAACACATACTTTGGAGCTGTTTTAATGCAACACGCTGTCTTATCTTAACTTTGTTGCTGAGTCCCCAAATGGCATCTACGGAAATATGTTCAAAATCATTCTTCTGCTTCCCAAACTTTTAGTGAAACACTGATATTATGAACTATGGAAAGTCAACAACAAACTAGAAGTATAATTAATTCTTTTACTTTTGCAAGTAAATGTTCATGCGTCTGAGAGGCATGCTGCTGTGGAAAGAAGTAGAAATGTTGCATAAAGACATCGGGGAATGTAACTGCATTCATCTCCTCAAGTTCTGTACTTTTGAGGGACTTGCACTTGAGTGCTTTCATTTTCTGCCACGTTATACTTCCAACTCCAGTACATTTTTAAAACAAGTATTGTATTTTTCCCCCACTACTTTCTTTACAAGTTCTTCTATATTTAGTAGTCAAGTTGGTTCGTCCACCGTCGGTATTCTATGAGTTCATATCAGAAACTTTAAGACGCAAGATCTCTTCATATGACTTTTGGGTACTGCATAAAGATAGCGAAGCAGAGAACGCAGCAACACTGCGTTGTGAAGTGAGCCACCGTCCCAGTCAGAAAAAAAAAACAAAACATTGGAAGCAGCTTATGACGACACACATTTACATTTTGTGCTGGACTGTGACCTCTAGTGGCTGAAGTAATTGTTACAGCTGCAAAGGAGGAAGAGGGGACTGGGAAGTTCAAAGAGCGAAAAGTCTGTATAGGGAGGAGGTCGGGGATGGAGGGCGGTGTTCATTCGGGAGACTGCTGTGTTTGTGTCTTGAGTTACACCACCTGATTACAAAACCCTAACCCTAAGTAACAAAGTTATTTTAAACCGATACACAATGTTTCCCTAAAACCTAACCAAGTGCTTTTGTTGCCTACACCTAACCAAACGTGAGCTCACAGTGAAGGTGGAGTTTGTCCATTGCTGGTGCAGTGTTGTCTCTGGTACAGTGATACCTCTAATGTTTTTGGACACACTGACAATCGACCCACACGCTCCACTTGCAGACAGAGCTACACTGGCTGGAATGGCTGTGGTTCATCCCCAGCAGCCCTATGGTGCCGTAACATTACCAAGGACTCTGTTGTGTCCCCATGTTGTTGTCTTGTTGTCACAGAAAATAAAATGTGATTTTTTTTCAGCAAGATTAAAGACATCAGCGAACAGCCTCTCCTTCCTCTTTGCAGCTCAATGTGTGAGCATATGTGCGAGTGTGAGGGGTTTCTAAGTGGTGTCAGGAGGGCTTGGAGCTGAGAAGATGGTGCGTTTGTGCTGGTTGATTACATAGCAAGTAACAGGGTCCGCTTATCAGAACACAAAGCTTTTTGTACGTCGGTGTTTGAGAGTGTGTTTTGCACGTCTCCCTCGCTCGTGTGTGTGCATGTTGGGTCAGACAGCGGTTTTTGTCTGCAGCTCGAAACTCGAGATCCGATACTCCCCACAGGTCCAACTGTTGATCCGGTCACAGCAGCTATTTTCGCCCGCTCGTCTCCATCCTTCCACCCAGCTTCCCCCTACTCCTCCCTCAGTCTTTCTCATGCTCTTTCAACTTCAAACGTTCAGGTTGAGGGGGATTTTTCTCGCAACACATACCGAGCGCGCATACCTTTTTCATCTGCCTCCTGCCTCCTCACGCCTTTCCCAACCAAGTTTCCACACTGACGGAAACTCTCTCAAATTCAAATTTCGCTTCATTGGAACAATGGTGGGAGAGAAACCTGTGTTGCCGAAGCAAAGTAAATTAGTTACAGACCAATATTTCCCATATTTCTGTCTCTATCCACCTCCCAGCTTCTGTATCTCTTCATCTCCCGCTTCGCCTCAGCTTGAATCTGCATTCACCTCCCTCCTACCTCCCTCTCAGTCCACTTTCCCTCCGATGTCTTTCTGTCTTTCTCCCTTTCCTGCCTCGTTCTTCTCCCTTTCTTCTTCTGTCTCCCCCACCCCCCCCTTCCTCTCATCACTCAGCTTTCTCTCTTTCATTTTGTTTTACATTTTTAGGCATTTAGCTGACACTCACATCCAAAGCGACTGCCTCTCGTCCTCCTTCTCTCCCTCTCCCTCTCTCCCACACATGTCGCCTCCATCCTCCCATCTGTTTTCTGAATATTCTCTCCAGCTCCCTAATTATCCGTCCTTTCCGACAGCTGATCTGGGTTCAGTGACCGCTGGCTTCCCTTGATCATACCGCTCCCACTGATCTGAGAGTGTCAATTGATCCTGGATCAGTGCGCCAACTATGAAACGCTTGATAAACACACACCTCTGTCAGTTTTTTTATCCACCTTCCCCTCCGCCTCTTTCTCCCTCTCAATCCACTCGTCTCTCTTTCCCAACCTTCAGACAGAATAAAAAAAGAAAAAGAATCATTTAGAGGCGGTAGCACAAATTTATGCAAAATGAACGGGAGAAGGCAAACAGAGCGAGATGAACCAAACTTTGCCCACGGTGGTGCAAATTGAAGCAAGGAGGCATTAGTTCCAGTCGAAACTTGAGTGAGAAACGTTCCCAATGGTGTATCGGCTTCAAGCAACACGCCAATGAAATCCTGCCATGTAGTATTTACAGCAGTGAAAAATGTCCATTGGGGATTTCTGGCAAATAACACTGACCGATGACACATCCTAAGAGCTAGATTACCTAGAGAAGACACAGCTCATGCTGGCTGCTCAGTTTGCTGCACACTGATTAGAAAAGGAGGCACAACAGAGTGAAATGTATAATGCCGAAGCATAGCTTATTTTCCCATCTTTTCCTCACCTTTATAGCGAAAAGAAGGAAGGAAGCAATTATCATAATGGCTGTCACTATCAGCCCGCTGCTTTCAGCTGCTCCTGGTTGTCTGCGTGCCACCACATTAACTTTGCTGCTCATTTTTTAAGTCAAAGGATCAAACTTATGCAAAGTAAAGTGGGGGATATATTCACCCTTCTCTGTGATGTCTCTTGATGTCCTGCGGTGCTTTGATTTTGATTGCCCTTGTCTGGCGGTGTGGTATGTCAGGTTTATCCTCGCTTCTACAAATGGCTAGTATAAAGGAAAAGTTTGACATTTTGGGGAAAATGCCCTTCTGTGCTATGTTGTCGGGAGTAAGATAAGAAGATCGATAACACTCTCGTATCTGTCCATTAGATCTGAGGCTGAAGCCAGGAGGGGGTTAGCTTAGCTTTGAATAAAAACTGGAGACAAGAGGACACAGCTACCGTGCTTCAGTCTATCCAGAAAGAGAAAGAGCAGAGACATTTGCAGGGCAATATGTGGGAATTGTCGAATCCACACATACTGCAAGGGGGCAGCATATAACCAGAGAAACTGCTAAAAAGCTGCCAACTCCAGCTGTACTTAGATAGTTAGCTCAGTTAGCAGTGCAGCTCACAGTCCTGACTTGGATCTCAGGGTGGTTGAATGCAACAGGACAGGCCAGGGCTAGCTGGTTAGCATGCTAACTTAAGTAGATATCTCAGCGACACATTTTCGTCTTTGACATAACATCAGTTCTATTATTTCTTCACATTATGTTGGTCATTTTAGTACATTTTTTGAATGAATTAAATCTAAATTTTTAAACATTGCACTAAGCTGGGGTTAGCACTGTTGGAGATATCAGCAAGAGCAAGCTAGACTGAAAGTGTCCAACCAAAAATCCCAACCTCTCCTTTCAGGCCTCCCTCTAAAGGAACTCCCCCAAAAAGTGCACAACACATTGTTGTCAATGCTGACCGTATCCCGCTGCCTTATGTCTTATTCACATGTAAGAAAACACTAAAATATTATCATGATGAACAACAAACATGGCTATCGTTAATACTGCCAGCCCTTGAGCTAACATCTAGGTACTGGGAACATTTGCAGCATTTTCTTTGCCTTTCTTGTGTAGCTAGCTTTCTAATAGCTTTAGTAATATAATTATGTGCCAATTTCAGCGATTTCTGTGCAATGAATTTCTTTAATTTGTTTGTTAGAGCGTTAATTGCTGTTGGGATGTAAGAATAATTTTAACAAATACACCAACAAACATCCTTTTAAAAGACTTTACCTTCCCCAGCTTCAAGACTCTTTGAAGTCTAAAACAACGCAGGTTTTGTGGCATTTGGATAGAGCAAGGCCAGCTCTTTCTAGTCTTTATGCTAAGCTAAGCTAACCAACTGCTAGCTGAGGACTCATTTTTGGTGTATAGATCATTTTCTCATCTCACTCTCAATGAGAAATCATGTAAGTGTATTTCCCAGTGCCGACCTATACTCTTTTAAGGATGGGACTGTCTGCGACAAACAAAAAAACACAATTAGGAGAAGAGAAGGAAAAAATCACAACTGTTCCAGCTGGCAGGTAAACATCAGATGAAAGAGGGGAGACAGACACAATCACAACTGTTTTGCAGTCTGCTACAAGTCAACATCTCAGCATGAAGAATGCAATAATTCCTGAAATTCATTGAAATAAAAATAAAAGATTGCATCAGGTAAAAGATTGCCTCCTCCTTCACCTGAGGAAGAAAATGAGACCGTGGAGCCATAACAATTAGACTAATACAGTATAACCATATGCGCGTCTGTACTGTTTTATGTATGGTTTATTGATTTATCTTTCTGCGGGTGAGAAGCAAAAGGCCAATTTCTGGATCACACAGGGGATGTTTTTCTTATATTTACTTCATTAACCTCAAAAAATAAATTGGATTTTTTTTAACTTTGAGTTCTTTGTTTCCTTGTGCCTTTCATCTCCCTGCACTTGTCTTCCATTACATGTGATTATTTTAAGGACGAGTGGAAAAAAAAAATATAGAGAGAGTTCAGACAATACGAAGAGAAAAAAGGTAGAAAAAGCCTTCTTTCATGTGCTAGATTTCAAACGTCTCTCCTGCAGTCTCTCGGTCTTGTGATGGCTGTTGTTAATACATTCTCCAGAGAGCCTTCCCAGACACCAAGAAAACTTTGACTGATGCGATGTGGATCAATAGTTTTTTTCTGAAAATGTCAAAAAACATTTCACGCCCTGCATTTGGAGTACAGTCTCGCGCTGTGTTGTGAGCCGTCATTGTCAGTTTGTGTCGCTCTCCGAGAGGCTGAGTGTGCGGAGCTCGCCATCAATTTCAATATTTTCTGTGCTCGTTTCACTTAAGACTGCTTAACACTTACGTGCTCATGAAATGATTTACAAGATACAGTCATTTTCACCACATTTAAAGTCTGCCTACTCAATATCCTCCCACCAGACAGGCGCTTCCCCGTCCGTCGTGGTTTGTAAATCACCGGAGATCCATCACCTTGTTAAATTGCACAGAGGCAGATAGCCCATCTGATGTCTGCTGATATGCTTTTATGGAAAGGAAGGAAGCCGCACATGACAAATAAATAAAATTATAGGCAGGATGAAAGTAAATAAACAGATTTTTATTTTTTTTTTGTTCCCCCCGGTGACGAAATGTGTTTGCAGACCTCCAGTTGTGAGTATTTGCCCCGGGTGCCTATGTAGAATACGCATACGAAGCGAACATTTCTCCGTGGAAGCCATGGGTGGCTGATCTCATTCATTTGTATTGATTGAGCAGACCTAAAAACATATATAACATGAACCTTGAAGGAAGAGAAAAATAATGGAGGTGTTATGTGACAGGGACACGGCTGGAAATATAGTTTCACATTGGACGGCCATGATAACCTTGGCTCTAACCCCTCATGAGTCAGACAAACAGGTTTTTTTTTTTTTTCTTTTTGTGAGTTTGTTTTTCCCAAAAGATTTTATTTTTTAATCAAGAGCCGACCAACCAAAACAAATATCTTCATTCATCCTTATTTCTCCGGCTGAAAGTTAATCGTTAGCTTACAAGAGAATATAAAGCATCCAATTTGTGCTACTGTCTCATAATCTGTCACACTGGAGGAAAGTAATTTTCGTATTATTGCATCTACGTCATGTAATATGCATTCCTGAGTTTGGGCTCACTTTATGAAATTGTTTTTTGGGAGGATTTTGGAGCGAGAACCGACCTCGCTCGCGGTGCCCACCCCACCTCTGGCCTGCTGCTGTGTCGACTGCCCAGGATGTATGTCAGTTACACGACGTCAGGCCGTTTTTCATTACAAATAAACAAACTGATCCCAGGCACATAGCAAAGATGTTGGTTCACGTTTAAAGTTTTCGGTTTAATAAAGCTGGACCACCAGTTGTTAGTTGCTAATGGGCTCGTAAATTAATTAGCTACATTTCTCAATTGCATAGAATAGAATAAATTACAACTTTATCGTCTGGAAAATTGTCTTAAAGTCAGCAAAACACATACGCAGATGGGGGGGGGTAAATGTGCAGATTACTTCATTAGAGCAACAGAGGATGAATCAGCAACTATTTTATTAAGTGTTTCGGCCTCGTGTGCGTGCTAAGTGTGATTATTTTCCACCATCGGAATAAGAGGGCGTGGTGTTGCGATGGACATTTTTCACCATTTTCCGATGTCTCATGGACAAAACGACTAATCGAGACATTGATCAGGTCACCAAACGAATACCAGAGCGTCCGCCGGAGGTCAGAGCCTCGAAATGGGGAACAAAGCGGGAGAATTGTCTGTCAGGCTTCATCATCTCTTCTCCTGACACTCGCTCAGCCTCGTCTGTGGTTTCCTTATTATTTTCCTGTCCATGCAAACTATCCCAGCGAGCTCATGAGCTCAAACAGAGTTTTCTAAACTCATTTTCAGGACTTGCTGGCTCACTCTGACGCTGTTGTGTCTCCTAAGAAGAAACTCAGACAGCCCGCATAGATGCTCTGCATTAATACCAGCTTTAGGCGAGTTGTTTTGGATGAAAGCACCGGCTAAAAGCCAGATATGTAAATGTGATGTCCTTATTTGTTCCCCTTTCTTTGTCTTGATTCGAGTGTTTTGGTTTTCTCCGCCTGTCTTTATCTCCCTCATGTCCATCCCTTTGTCTAGATGTCTCCCCCGTCTTCCTCGCTGTCTCCTGGTGGCCGCACATTAACGCAGGAACCCATCTGTTTTCATGCTTTCCTTGCCGTCTAATCTCCTCTATTAGCAGTTTTTTTTTCCTCCTCTCCTCTCCTCTCATCCATCCACCCATCCACTCCCACACGTCCCCTCCAGGGTATCTTCAGTTCCTTAAAAGGGTCTTAAAATAAATGATCTCGAATTAAGGCCTTAAAATGTATTAAAATATCCTGTATTGGCTTCAGCTATCAGATCATTTGTTTTTTTGTCGCCATGGAATGACAGGTTCCTTTGCTCTAAATGTTCACGCTCAGATTAATACAGGACGGGATTAGCTGTACACGTTTTTTTTGTTGTTGTCGTTTTTTTCTTTTGTCATTGTATCTGCTTTAATAAACACAACTGGGCTTTGTGTCCCTTAACAATTAATTTCCTGTTTTGCTTTATCTTTATCTGGGCAGTTATAGTTGCAGAACTCTCATTAGCTCTGCTCCACTGGAACCAGGCTGGTTATTTTTTTTTACTTTTTATTTATTCATTTTTTTTTTGTCTTTTTCTTTTCACTTCCATGTAGCTTTTTAAAAAAAAAACAAAAAAAAAACAAAAACAGGGGTTCTTAAATGTGCCCACACTCTGTTTGCCCCTCTCTGTACAAAGCAGGGTCCATTAAAACTGGTACCGATGGCTTTACGGGCGCCTGACTAATGATTTAAGTCAGTTTGAGCTTTCAATCTACCACAGAGTTAAACTGATGTGACCCTGATAACACCTCATATCTCGCAGCTTTGATTTCTCCTTGTTTTTCCACATTATTTGTGAGTGAGAACTTTTTTCAAAATGAAACCCAGAGGGCTCTTTCCTCATAGCCACCGCGTCGTTTTAACATTCCCACTTCTCCCATCGTCGTAATGTGATATCTACCACTCTGTCTTTATACTCTCCGTCAGTTTTCGTCATTCCGTCGCTCCCAGTCTCCCCCATTCTTCTCTTGGCTATTCATTTTTTTTTTCTCTCGTCTCTCCCGCTTCTGAATTTACCATCTCGGATCTTCCACTCTGCAGTACAGCGACCATCACTGTGAGGAGCTGTCACTCATGATTTTCTTCTTCTTCTCCTATCTCTCATCACACAGTTCGTCCATCCCTCTCCCTCCCGCCCGTCCGGTTTTGTCGAGATTCAGCTCTCTGCAGCCTGGTGCATGCTGTGCGGCGTTGGACTGTGATGGTGCGGAGTCCTGATTTTCTCTCTTCAATCAGCTCTCTTACTTCTTCTCCCTTTTTCAGTCCCTGTTCTACTATGTCCTGCTTTTTCCCCTTATTTTCACCCCCCTAGCATCTTGCTGTATCAGCTCTGAGGCAGTCTGTCGGTGCTTTGCAGTCCGGGGCCAACTGCATAGATGACTCGCTGCTCCGCCTCGATCCATCATTACCGAAGTGGAGCATTGAGGTGTTTCTAGTCACTATGTTCCCCTCCTTCCTGCCTCACTTTTAAGTCTTTCAATTTTACTTTTTTCTCAATCAGCCTGCCCGTCCTTCTTTCGCTTCTTGGCAGGATAATCACAGTAAACTACCATAACAAGAAATGTCTGTCATTATTTTTTTTGTCAAATTTCAGTCACATGTGGGTGATAGCGAAGCTCCGTTTAACGGAGCAGAACAACTTAATAACAACAAATCATGTGAAACAGAAAAAAAAAAAAGACAGCTTTTGAAAATGCTCCATTGAAATTGCCGTGATATCTGTGTGACTTTGAAACATGTTTGTTTGAATCATAACCATGATCTGTTCCTCAAATCAAAGCTTCACTAATTTGTATGCTTGTATTGCCAATAGATCAAATGGTTTGTGATGTAAACAGATTTGAACCCACGGAGATTTGCTCACTGACTTTGCCCTTCTATTCAGCGCTCTCTTTGGCTTCCTCCAGCACATCTTTTGCTTTTCTGGCCCCAAAATGTCCTTTTTAATCTTTTTAAACTTTACGGTTTTCCACGATAACTTCCGCCGGTGCTAAACTGTGCTAATCCTGCTGAATGCTAACTGTAAAGCCTTGAACTGCAGACAAAGTGGCTGAGACAGAGACACCATTCCCCATTTTACAAGACACTGCGGCATCAACGTGATTTTGAAGCTGTTATCAAGGTGACATGTTGCATAATGTTGCTTTAAGTGGCCGCTCAGAAAGCATATGACACTTGTGACGAATGCTTTTAACACTGTTTTGTGTCTTCAAGGCCAAAAAACATGATGTTGTCGTGCTTATGAAGGTCCGGGGGCAAAATAATGCACATATCAGGCAAACAAGACTTGATTCCTGAATGCGCGGATGTGAGCGCTGTGTCCGGAGCACCGCGGACAACATCGTTAGGGGAATCTTGACACCGTGTTGTTTATCGATGTCTTGTTTGAGTGCGAAACATTTTTTTCTTTTTCATCTCATTCCTTCATTCTCTGCCATAGTCTTCGATATTCCTTCCTCCTCCATCTCTTTCCAATATCTATCTCTTCTCTCCATAAAAAGCAAAGATCCTCTTTCTTTTTCCATCTGCAGGACTTTAAAGAAAATGGCTCCCCTCATCTCGCTCTCCCCTCCCTGTCTCCAGACTCCCAGCCTCCCAGAGCACAGCATCTGCTGTGCATGTTGGTCCACTGCGGTGGGGAGTTTCTGCTTCATCTCACTTCGCCCCTCATCCTCCTCCTCCCCATTTTCTGCTTTTTCCTCCTCCTGCTCCTCCAGTACTCTTCTCAATTCCCACCAAAGTACAGGTCGGCCTTTAAGTGTTCTATCACTGCAGAGAAGAGCCTCACATTCTACCTCTCTCCTCTCCACTGTGGTTGAAGCTCCATCTGGAGTACAGACTTTGCTGATCTCTGCATTTGTCCTTCCCCACCTCGCTCCGTCATTCTCTCTCACCGCTCTGTTTTTTTTTTTTGTTTTTTTTTGTTTTTTTCCAAACTGTCAGTTTGGAACAAAAAATGTTGGCCCTCTGCAATGAGAACTTCGCGGCCTGTGTCCGTCCATGCTCTCGCCATTCCTAACTCCATCCCTCTGTCACTTCACTTCTGCTGTTAAGTGTTCTCTCTCCCTCTCTCTTTCTTTCCCTCTAACTCTCCAACTCTCCCAGTCCTCCTTCCATCTGTCCCAGACTCTCCTCTTTTCACTCCCAAGTACCAAGTCTGTTGTGTGATGCTGGACCAATGGAAAGAGGCAGACTACAAAAAGTTGGAGGCGGCATTTAAGCTTGTCAGGCTCTAAAGTTTTCTTAAAATCATTTGACTTTAACAAGCATTTCGGGGCATTTATTTCATCACGTCAAATAAAAAGCGTACGACTTTCTTTTTTATTGCCATCACAGCCTGGTAATTTCCCCGGCTTGATACTCAAACCGGCGGCCGCGCACGCTTCTTTTCACTCTCGACAATGTTTTGAACTATGGGTCTGTGCAAACACAGTCAGAAAGTAATCATTAGAACCAAAACTCCATATTTATGGCGTCAATCCTTATTTACAGTGTCATTTCTTTCCTGCCACCAGCCGTCTCTCTCACCTACTTTCTTTTTTTCCATTTAAAAATGCAGGGTCTGTTGTGTGATGCTGGGCCAGGGCACCAAGGTGTACGAAGCCTCGCTTTTCAAAATATTATCAAACCCCATCTCGGCTTACCAGCCAGCGAGGCCATCGACTTGCGCCAAATGGATTATTAAAGAGCTGACAGGTTTTCTCTAAAAAAGTCGATGCATGAATTGGACACATCGATGCTTTTCACCCATCGAAGGGGGAGGTTTATTCTTTTAGTCCTTTGTTTTCATTTGATGCACTTACAGAGCATTTTCGGCGCTGTACAATACTACAATAACATGCTGTTTGCTATCTCAGTTCTCTATTTGAGGGTTCTTCTCTTGAACAAAGCTTTTGACCCAGCGTGTACTAAGTGATTATTAGCGCCTTGTTCAGCAGAGATGCAGCAGCAAACATCTCTGTCTCCTGCGACAAATTAAGACCCTATTTGCATCTATTCATCTCAGGCAGATTGGAATTCATCTGATCTCAAAAGAGTGAATTCATTCAAGAAGCACTCAAGATGGACTGAATTCCACTTACTCAAGACACATCATTCATGTTGAAAAGGTGTGAATCTGTCTCTCCACGATGCATCAATAATCTTTACTCTGTCAGCAGTGTGTGTGGATGTGGACTCGACACAGTCTATCCCTTGTGATAACTGCAGCTGAAGTGACACAGAAATCAGCCGCCGTGTCTGACGTCGACAGAGAGAAAAACACTGTTTCACTGATTTCAACACATATGACGTTACGGACGGCCCACCCAGGCTGTTGCAGCATTTATCTGATCTCTGATTGGTTCAATGACTTAATGAACTGTGTAGGTGAGAAAGCATTGATATATACGAACACGTGGGAGGTGTGTGAATGAAAACCCTTAAAGGAGATATCATCTGCTGCTTCCTTGTCGTAAATAAATGTGATTCATTGACATGTTTGCGGGTTGTTTAAGCCTATATTTTGATTTGCATGTAGCCTGGGAAACCAAAATGGATTGCAATCAGAGTTGTGATCTGGCCAACAGGGATGCACATGTTAGTCCATTAAGATAAGATTTACTCTATTGTCCCTGTGGGGAAATTTTGACTTGGGCAATTAGTGCTGCGTACAGCTACAATCAACGTAGAACAATATGTATCTAACGAGACAGTACAGTGTAGACAGCTCCCAGACATGTTTAACATGCATCCAGTTTTATACAGATATGTAACATTCAAAATTATATATAAGTGGGGTCATAATGGGCGTATTCTGAAAGTATATCATTTTGCTGTTTTTTACTGCTTTGCTGCACTTGAGCCAAAAAAACCGAGATACCCAACTCTACAACATGTCTGTGGTAGAACAATGTCCGACTTTCTAAACGGGTATGAACGCTACAAGTGATTTGTTCCCTCCACAGCATATTTGCAGAGATGTGGACTTCAGCCGACTCTTGCAAATTGACCTGACAGAAGTCAAAGACTAATGACTTGACTTTACTTGAGACATGACGACTCAGATTACTTGTCTGTGTTCATTTTATGCTTTAAGTTCAGTGTCTTCTTTACTCTCTCTGTCAGTTGACATTGTTTAAAAGTGACGGGGAGGAAAAGATCTTTCTGAGCCAGAGAAAATTAAATAAGCTTTCATAAAGTTATAAGGTTTTTTTGTTTGATTACATATAACCCACTGAATATCAATACAGCAAAAATAAATTAATAGGCATACATGTTGAACTGATTGGATAGATCTGGCAATAATATAATTATATGACAGCCACTACCTCCTCGGCTTTGCTCTTTATAAAGACTGGGTACTGCAGGTTAGACTGGGGATTGATTTAGGACTTGGCTTGCCTTAAAGGTATAATTTGTAGAGTATGGCCAAAAGTAACTCCAAAACGCAGGGGGCAGCATATCACCAGAGTCATGGACAGCTGCTGCTCTTTGGTAACTAACCTTGGCTGTGGCAGGGGATACAGTAAGGAGGTGATTTACAATTTACAGCGTTTCTGGCAAAGAGTTTTACTTCAGGGACAAGGCAATGCCTAATGTTTTAAATTAAATTCTGGCTATATCTTACAAACTGCGCCTTTGACTAAGCACTCGACTTGACACAACCCGTGACGTGACTTCATTTGCCAAAGAAAAAATGACTTGGCTTGAGACGTGGACCAAATGGATTCGGTCACTCGCCCGCAAGCGACGTGTGTTTGAGTGTATTTTGTAGGAGATGAGGTTGCGTCACTGACACTTTCGTGGCTTTTCTGGTCCCCGCACCCCGTGTCTCTCTGCACCCGCCTCTCCCTCTCACCTCTCTTCTCTCCAAAGTACAGGGTCTGCTGTGCGGTGTTGGACCATTGCAGTGAAGAGTTGTCGCTCTCGGCCACCCGGCAGGTCAGTGTCACTGTGCCCCCCACGGACACCGTCTCATCTGAGGTCACTGGTTGCAAGGGGTCTTCGTCTAGGTAGCGGGAGAGAGGGAGAAAACTCATAAGACAGAGCGATAGAGAGGCAACAGGGAGTAGTCAGACAGACACTGCACTCATATGAAAATACAAGCAAAAATAGTAGCACACACCAACACACAAATCAGATAAACCCACAAAATGCATTACTTGCCTCGCTCTCTCTCCTTCTCTCTATCTCCCCCCGCCCATCTCTTTCTCTGCTTGTCAGATTATCTATATATCTCTATCTGTCTTTCTGAAAGCAAAGGCACAATGCACGCACACACACGGACATGCTGTCAGCGGAACAAAAAAAGCAGACAAATGGCTATCTGCCTGTATGTCTGTGAGGCCAATGTAAGAGCGATGAGTCAGTAGCAGGCCTGGCACCCAGAGACTGCACGACCTGAGGGACCAGCCAAGATGAAGAGACCACGGCAGGCAGCGGCTCCCGACAGGTCAAGGCAACAACAAGAGCACTGTCTTCTACCTCTAATAGCTCTGTAACCCTCTTTTGTCAATATCTGTGTCAAGTTTTTAAACGCCATGCATATGTATCGGCTGGTACAGAACAAGCTCAAACGGGACAGGCATTATGGAAATGAGCAGGTCAGAGGGAAAGAGAAAGAGAATACAAATGACCCAGTATAATGAAGGGATTCTAAAAGGCTCGAGCTGGAGCCGGAGCTGGAACACCACAAAAACCACTGAACAGTGAACTGCCTGGGTGTTTAACAGTATTCAAATTGGCCTAAATTATGGTATTTAACAGGGGGCCCTTGATAACGGGTGGTGGTGCAGGCTAATTCTGCTCTCTGCATTCAGTGAGGGTGGTCGACGGCTGGAGACGTATGCTAAAGCACGCAGCCGCCCGTTACGGTAAGTTACTCTGAACATGGCCGCCACGCCACTTTCTGATGTGTGACGTTATCGCGGCTCCGGGTGCCTAGCCATGCCTCTGCGCTTCCCCTCCCCTCCCTGCTCGCTCTGGAACGTGCCAGCACTCACTCAACCTGATCCCGAACAAAACAAAAATGTGGCATAATTGACAACAAGACCAAGTGAACGGAGGGAACATCTCTTAAGAAGACGTGCCTCAAAGCGGCCTCCTCAACCCTGAAAATATGGCATGTATAAATAGTTTAATTGGAACCAAATTGTCAAGCAGGAGACAGGTTTATATTCAGTGTGAAGCGTTATCGCATCCTTGCACCGGCGGTGGAATTGATTTTTTTTTTCCCCCAACAGGAAGAACATCTGCTTAAGTGTGCTTCCACGGAACTCCCATCAAGACATGAAGTCGGGGGGGGGGGGGGGGGGGGGGGGGGGGGGCAATGTAACTGCATTTAGCATCCAAAACACACATTTGCAATACATGAGCACGAGAGCAGCAGGCAGCAGCCAAGAGAATCACTTCTTGCAATTTTGGATGGCCAGTTCAGCATCTCGGAAAACAGAATTTGTTAGAAAAGAGAGAAAAGAGTCTTCTGTTTGCCTCTGGGATGAGAGAATCCAGAGTCACTGGTCGTAAAGGTGCAGCCAGGTTTCAAACGGCACTCAGAGACTTCCAGACCCCTTTGTGTCAGAGTAAGGCACTCCTTCGCTCTCTGCAGCGTTTTGCTGCAGCCATGACCTTGTGGTTAGTTTATCTAAGCACCATGATGGCTGAGGGCTAGATGTGTGGTCAAATGCACCACGGATTAGTGTCTCCTTTAATAGCGTCTTGGGCTAATTCTTGCAGCTGATCGCAAGAGCTCCTCTACTTGGCATGAACACTTTGGGTAAATTGGCTGTCCCAGCGCATCAGTCATCAAGCCAACCACAATGAGCTCCGACAAGTTAGCCAAACTTGTGACTTATCTTTGGCCGCAGCAGTGGGCTGGCATTTCTGCCCAAGGACAACCTGTGTCCGAGGTCCAGAGTGACATTTGTTCTGGTAAAACACTTTCAGCAGTCGATTCATGGCTCTTCAGCAATGACCAGAATCCGAGAAAATGTATACAGAGCGGCGCACATAACACAGTATTTAGCCTCCATCATGGCCATGCCTGACTCCACTCATTTAACCTGTTGAACTGGAATACTGAGCAAATATTCAAACCCACAATGTCATAGTTCTTACAGCTTCAGCTTTTAATCAAATGTGGCGATACACTAACAAGTATTTTGATTATACATACACAGAAATACACAAGTTCACATTTAATGATGCGTTTTTCTATTTTGTTGAGTTAATGGGAATAAATTAAACCGCTTATTCTATACAAATCACTGCAGACTTGTACACATATAACGTTAAGAGGAACTTCTGCATGGACATGAAGTACTGTACATACAAGCGCTGCAATTCAAATTGGTTATTCTGTCTGTCTAATAAGGGTTGGAATAACATCTTGTTATCTTATTTATACACATTGCCTCAAGATGACATAACAGCTCACATTAAATGTCACCCTTTACATTGTCCTCACGTAACACAGCTAGCTGGGAAATTCACATAATTAATATACATATAGTCACTGGATTATAGAATGTAATCTTGGTAAATTAGAGATCATCTGATCCACATTTCTGCTAAATGCAACTTGAACTATAAATTGTCCCTGGAAACCATACATCAATGATTGCAATCAAACTAAATAAAGCCTTGTGTTCTCGAACTGCGCTTGCTCTTGTCATAAATAATGACCCATCAATGGAGAGGAGCTGAGGAGAGTAAATTCCATAAATGTAGCTGCAACAAATGTGACATTTCTAAACAACTGTTTTTATTATTTAGTTATTGATCTCCAGCCCTTGTGGCCTGAAGATTAGCTAAATGAGAAGTTGCCTGGAAGGTCACAGATTCGATCCGTAGAGGTCTAGAGGCAGAAAGCAGCACTTGCAGCTTTTTTTACTACCACTGCTTGAGTGCCTTCGAGCAGGGCACTTAACCTGGCCCAACAGATCACACAGATCTGTGCCTGTAATGGGTTAAAAGCACTTTTGTATCAATTAATGCAAGCTAATAAATAAAGGTTAATCTGGACCTCATTGAATATAAATGTTTTAATGGTAATTAAACTGCAGCCTGCATCTTAAATCTAATGCTCGACGCATGCATACAAATCACTTGATGTTGTACAGTATGTGAGCATGGCAGCAACCTTGTTCGTGAATATTGGTCTAATTTAGTTGGGGCGCTTTGTGTGTAGAATTGAGCCGCATTGGGATAACGTTTCAATCATTCAGATCAACGCAGCAGGTCATGAGATGGGTGGGGTCAGCTGGGCATTAAGATGGCCGCCAGAGAAATTAGACTATTTGAATTAAGAGGAAAGTTTCTGGGGTCGACACAATTTGGTGACACATCCACCGGTCCGAACCGGTTTGAACAAACCCAACAGAGTCATTTGCCACTAGCACATGACCCTCATAAGCCTCAGATACAGATACAGCTGTTCTTTCTTAGCTTTGAAGCTACTTAAGAGCAAAGTTAAAGGAGGGAAATTAAGTTCAGCCAGAGTTTAAATGGTTAAGTCAGGCTAAACACCCGGGCTGCAAAAATGAAAGGAGAGACCTATCTATCCTTAGCAGACGCTAAGTTAAACACTGCTGCTCGCTCTTCTTTCTTCTCTCCTCACATCTACTCCTCCACTTCCCCCTGCCTCGAGCTGTAAGCCCGAGGAAGACACGGGTATTTAAAGCAACACAATTTACACTTTCCGTCGCTGGCAACAAGGTGAGAGAACGCAGAGGTAGAAGGCTGACTGGGATATCAAGTCGAGGGAGGGAGAGAGAAAGAAGGGAGGGAGAAAGATGGATGGATAAGGGTATGGAGAGGAGGGTGGGTGACAAAATGAGGCGGGAAACTGTGTCTGTGTGTGAAAAAGCGGGAAGGTGGGGAGAGAGGAGGCGATAGAGGAGGTGTGAGGAGCTCGAGGGCCCTCTGTTAATGACAGAAAAAGAAAGGAGAAAGACTTTAGGGAGTAGCCTCGACATTATTTTCTTTCTTTCGGAGACTCAGATGAGAAGATCAATAACCACCGTATGTCTACCCATTACATAAAGAGCTGCAGTCAGGGTGCACTTAACCTCACATAAAGATTGAATGCAGGTGTGAAACTACCAGCCCGTCTAAAGACAGAAAATACATACGACCGAGTATTCATTATCCTTCACTATCAAGAACCAACAACTGATTGCGTTCTCTATGGTTTCCCACTCGTGACCACTGATTATTGTGTTTTTAGGCAGAATAAACTAGAGGTCCTCCAAGGGACAACAGGTTTCCAATACCTGAGGCTCCCAATTATATTTATTCAAACAGGGTCGCACAGGACATGTTTATTGTTTCAGGTCTGTTTGCGTGTCAACATTAGCATCTTTTTGCGACTGTTCGAGACTGCACCGTTTTCTCACCATGACTAATTATCTTCAGTTTTCTTTAAGGGCAGATCTTCTTTCTTTCATTTTGAAAATTGATGTATGCGTGTTGGGTTTTGGTTATTTTTTTCCACCATGTGATCTAGTCCAAAGCTCTGGACCCATGAAAGTGTCTAGCTGGAGCCTTTTCTTGGCATACAACCCTTTAAGAGCCAGATACTGGATTCGAAGATGGCGGCCCTCAATTCAAATAAAAAAAAAAAAATTGGTCACAGTGTATGAGCCAAAACTTCCTGGAAGGGCTGCACCAATTAGTCGATAACCCTAACCCTGATTGACAGAAAATTAATTGGCAACAGTATTGTGAAAGCAGTTGATCTTTAAAGTCATTTTTCAAGAGAAAACTGCCAAAATCTTTGCTTCTATGTTCTCCAAATCTGAGCTCCTGTTGCTTTTTACATTATTATTAATTTGGGTCTTACATGATCGTACAGTTTAGGGATATTGTGCAGAGCTGCTTCACTGTTTCGTAAAGTTAAATGGAGAAAACAATTCATCAACCAATCTGGAAAATTAACAGCAGGTTAATTGATCAGTAAAGTAATTAGTCGCTGCCTGCAACTTGGTTTGCCTCCTCATTAGTGCTTTCCAGACTAATGAGGACTTAACAATGGGATGACGTCAAGCACATAAAAATAGCTTTTCTAAGCTTTGGGAAGGTTTGGCAAATATAAAACCTTAATGAGGTTTAGTCTCAGCTTTACAGACATCTCCTGTATAATGGTCATCTGTGGGGAAAGTCTTTTCAGGCTTCAGAGGGTTTTTTTCTGACAGTATTGTTGATTCCCAGCAGGGAAAATTGGCAGTATAGCTGTGGGCAGACTCACTGTGCCATTCTCTCCCAATACACCCATGAAACAACCCAGAATCTTGTCATTACAGTGAATTTGCCAGAATTGGTGCCATTGTGCATGTACAGAGGCCAAAATCTGGTGCTCACTAACCATACCTGGCAATTGTAATTCCAGCAGGTGCTTCACAGCAGTGCTGGGACAGGTGATTGTGACCTATAGCTTTCCCAGTAAACAAACCAACCTCTCTGGATGGTGCAGTCCTTGCTTCTGCTCTTTTTTGGTAATATTTCACCTCTGGAACCGCTATTCCTCGCTGGAGTGTCTCTGGGCTAGAGAGAGCAGACAGGAGGAACGTTCAAAGGGCAAGCTGGCCGTACACAAGCAGTCCGCTTTCAAACGTTGCCTTGCCGAAACTGAGTCCCGCATTCAAGCTCGCAGCCCTCCCTCTGGACACTCAGTCTGGTCCAGAGACAGACCTGTGATCCGAAGAGGTCTGCATGTTTACTAGGGAAAGCACAGCTGCATCATTACCACCAGCAACACACATACAAGCGCACGTGACTATAACTGCGCAGTCCACTTGCGTAGGTTACGGTACTGGCTCCGCAAAGTGTCTATGTACATTTGAAAATTAGCCTTAAGGAGGAAATAAATATGTGTGTTTCCCAAACAACTTGTAAGCATTCCTTTAATGAAGTCAGCTTCCCCATGTTTCGCTGCCGAAAAAGAACAAACAGCGAAAGATTCAAACCACCTTGGCCATCTCCATGTTCACCCCCTCTTTGCTTCCTCCTCCATCTGTCTCCCTCCATCTTCTCCCCCCCTCCTCCTCTCCATCTGCCCCAATGTCCTCCTCGGTTTCCTCTCGTCCTCCCTCACCTCTTCGCCCTTCTGTCGAGCCTCCTCCCCCTCCTCCCCTGTTCCCGATCACCTCGTTTACTTTGCGCCATCCTTAATTCCGTCTTTTCCCTCCGTTTTTTTTAGCTTTACTGTGTTGCTGCTAATTAGCGCGGGTTAATGAACTTTATTTACTGCAGTACAAGTGTGTGTGTGTGTGTGTGTGTGTGCGTGCGTGAGTGATTGGGTTATAATCCGCCTGTTTGTGCATATGTGGTGTGTGTGTGTGTGTGTGTGTGTGTTTGTCAGCCTTTGCACGCCACGGTGTAGGTGTAGTCGCTTCGTAATAAAGTAATTATCTGCATGTGTGCGAACAACGTGCACATCTCTTCATATGTGTGGGTGAGTCTCTCAAGGAGTGTATCATCTGTGTGTGTGCGTGTGTGTGTGTGTGTGTGTGTGTGTGTGTGTGTGTGTGTGTGTGTGTGTGTGGATGTGTTTGCATGCAACTGTGTGTTTGGGCCCAAGTGCAGTTGTATTTGTTTTGCAGGGAGGAATTTATCTGTTTGTGCACAAGCGTGTGGGATGGAGTATCTGTGTGATTTATGAGATGTTTTTTTTTTTATCTGCATGTGGTTGGGGCTGCGTGCATGTGCACGCGCTGGCGCATGTGTGCGTCCACATTCTACCACAGCTGCACAGAGAGTATACTGTGCTACGGTGTGTGACAGACAGGGCCATGTGTCTTGGTGCTGCTGATGCCATACACATTTGATGGGGAATTCAGCCAGCAGTGTGCAGTTTGATATGGCATGGTATGATACAGGCCATTACACACACAGAGAGGCATCGACTCACACACACTGCGAGCGTGCCACGCCCCCCAAGTCGTACACAGGAGAGTCCACACCACACACACACATACACACACACACACACACACACTCTCATAAAGCATACAGACAGAAAGACGTAAATGCTTGTCAGGCACAAACAACACCCACGCTGACCAAAAGATGTAAAAAAGTACTTAAAATAACATTAGATACAGTTGGACACATAAAGCAAACATGCAAACTTGATGCACACAAAGCACCTAGAGGACACATTCGGAAAGACACACACACACACACACACACACACACACACATACACAGCGCAACCTCCCCCACACCATCCATCTATGCCCAGCTGTCCCCGACCACTACCCATCCCCCTGGGTATGTGTGTGTATATCTTTAAGTGGGTGTGTGTGTGTGTGTGTGTGTGTGTGTGTGTGTGTGTGTGTGTGTGTGTGTGTGTGTGTCCTTCTGCCCACCTCTAACCTCTTCCTCTTTCCTTATCCCTCCCTCCATCGCTTATCCCCCCCGCGTGCAGCTGCTGTGAGTCAATCAAGATTTAAATTCAGACCAGACATTTGAAAATGTGCCCACTGAATGAAGATGTTAAAAAAAAGAGGAAAACATCTGCAATGGGAAACCAGTACTGTACCATCCCCCCCCCTCCTCCTCCCCACCAATAGACAAACACTTCTCAGGCCTGCGAAGTGCAGAGCCGGGCGGGTGTAGCGAAAGGCTTTGTTTTCTGCCTGATTTTCGCGGCGGCGGAGCCTTTAATAGGGAACGGTTGTCGCGATTCTCATTCTGTTGTCCTGTCGCTGTCATCTTGGGGCGCCCAACAAATTACTTATAATCTTTGTGGGGTGTGGGTGGGTGGGGGATTGAAGAGGGCTGGGTGGGATTGGGCTGTGTATTTGGGATTTAAGCACCCCCCTCTGCCTTCTTAGCACAAACAAACTCCTTAGTCCTTAGTTTGTCCTCAAGCCCGCCTTTTTTTTTCTTCTTTTTTTTTCTGGGCTGATGGTTCGCGGGGGATTCTGTGGGACCAAAACAGCCCCCACCCAGTCAAGTGCCGCCCCTCCAACCACCTCCAGTAGCCGTGCTCCCCACCCTTCCTCTGCTGCCTGTCAAACGTAGTTAGCTCAGAGCTCAGACGATTACCCCCTCCACTTCTTGGTCCTCATCCTCCACCAGCTATACACCCCCCTACCCACCCCACCCCACGCACACATCACTCCCATCACAGCCCGGCAGTGTGTCTGCAGCAGCACTGAGGCGCCAAGCCGGCCGCCCCACCCTGCCACTGGAACAGCGCTATGAGAGAGAAGAGAGAGCGCGGGCTGAGAGAGGCGGGAGAGGGCTTGCAGAAAAGGGCAGCAGCATCAGTGCTGACAAAAGAAAAAGAATAATGATTTGCCAGGAAGAGAAAGACGAAGAGAATCGGGGCGGCGAGAGAGAGAGCGAGAGAGAGAGAGAGAGAGAGAGAGAGGAGAAAAGCACAGGGGGAAAAACAGAGCGAGAGAGACCGGAGGAGAGAAAGACAGTGAGAGGTGAGCGAAGGACGTGGCAGAAATAAGCATATATAGATAGATGAGTCCAATGAGGAGAGATGACAGGGTGACTTAGAAAGGGGGCAAAAAAGACTGAAAGAGCATAAAAACACAATGAGAGCAAGATGGAGGGAAGTAGAGCAGAGTGGGAAGACAGAAAGTCAAGAGACGGGAGAGAGAAGGATGGAGGGGGAGAAAACAAGTGGAGGGATGCTGACAGCAGTGTCGGGGCGGAGAGAAAGAGTGACAGTGAGCGGCTAAAAGTTAAAGGACAGGTTTCTTCAAATCCGTCTTAATACAGTAAACACGCCAACAGAGCGTTCTGCCCCCGTAATCATTCATTCCTCTTCTCCATACAGGTCTGAAGTGATCTCTCTCTAATGCGACATCACTGTAACTGACGGGGGGGGGGGCGAAATCTGCCCCCCTCCATCCGTCAGCGGGCTGAGTTCAAGTGGGTATCTTCCGGAGTTAGAGTCTTTTCGGGGATGAGATTCCTTCCCCGTGTTTCCAGAGGTAGGGAGGGAAACTACCTGCTAGTCGCACCGACGAGCCCAGAATACTAACCAGGCAAAATGGGCAACTGCTCGAGGGCTCCAGATCCCTAAAAGCCTCTGATTCATATCAATTCGTTTTTGGAAGTGCGCATTTGTCACCAATTTTCACAAATTCAAGGTATTATATGAAGGCAGGTTCTGCAAAACCCAGTGTCCCACGAATTACAGCCATATTGGATGATTCAGCGCCTCGCCATTATGTCCAATGCCAACATTCAGTGCCAATGCAAGAAGTAGTGTTCCCTATTTGAAGTGAGTCAGACAGCGTGGGTGTGGAGGTCAGAGGGAATGGATGGGCATGTCATACATCCAACTTTCTTTTTGAATAGCCTTCCCCCTTTTTTTTTTTATCTTCCCTTAACCAAGTTTTTTGGCTGCCTTGCCCTCATCGTACCCTCACCCTCACTGGAGTCAGGCGTGTTTTAGAAATGTTTGCTTTGGGTTAGTTAACCTGGTATCGCCATGTCGGTGTTGTGGCTAGAACATCGTGATTTATGTTGTTCCATGACCATTATTGCAACTGACCGGTCACACGGTTGCGTCGCGACTTGTGCCGCTGTTCCTGGAACATCATAATTAATGATGCTCCACAAGCACTTCAACTTACAAAACAGCAATGAAAACCACGCTTGGTGCAAGTGGGTCAAGTACAGAACTCTCATTCAGAAGACAGGTTTGAATAATGCTTAGAACATATCATTTTACCATTCACTTGTTATTTTCACACAAATTTTACTTATTACTTTTTCAGTCTTGTCACTGTTTGGTTAAATTAAGGCGACAAACATAGTGGGTTGGGTTTAGAGAAAATGCTTTGTGTCAGAATGTAAACTTTCAACACTTTAAACACACATTTGAACTCCTGCTATGTGTGTACCATGTCGTTCTAGTTGCTAAGCTATGACATCATATGACTGGTGAACCTCACTGATGGTCCCAATCATGACGTGCCAGGAAGAATAACAACACGGCAATATCATAACATGAACATAATCATCATCCATCAGCATTTTTGTCTGCCGATGGAGGCTCAGCCTTTTAAATGGGTGTGCATGGGGACAAAACACCACAATATAAACATCCACGAAGCTGTCAGAATGAACACACCCACTTGATTAGTCCAACTAAGACTGCTGAAACTTCATATTAGCATTCAATTAACTTTTTTTTTTTGAACAAGTTCTGGTATTGCTTCACAGCTAGCATGGAAACGAGGGATGATCACAGTAAGCAGAAACTCTTTCATCTGAAAGTCTGAACCTATACTTTGTCGGCTATGCCCTATTTAGCCACTCATCACACAGAAACCAATTAGTCAGCTGCTGTTACATAATAATTACCTCTATAATGATCTCTCTGTAGTGTTTTGATACCTTCCATGTATTGTAATGCACTGTAAACCACTTTGGCGATCGCTTATAATTTGACAGCTGTGCCAGCTGAGTTCCGTTAAAACGAGCTGATTGGACACAGACAGACATAGAGGTTTTTTGAGAGAAGAGCCCTTTACCGCAACAGTGTGCACACACAGTTTCAAGGAAGGAAGGAAATCATCATTTGATAAGAAAAAAAGAAAACCGAGAACCAAGAACACACACACACACACACACACACACACACACACACACACACACACACACACACACACACACACACACACACACACAGGCACAGGAAGATAAAGAGACCGAAATCTTTAATGCCTTGGCAAATGCACTGACTGCCCTTGCCAATAGGCCACTTAAAGAAATGAGTAGTCAATTACCAGAAGTCTGCCCTTTTTACTAAGATCACTGGACCTGCTTTGGGAAGCGCCAGAACCTACTCTCTCTCTCTGTCTCTCTCTCACTCTCTCTCTCTCTCTCTCTCTCTCTCTCTCTCTCTCTCTCTCTCTCTCTCTTTATCTCTCTCTTTATCTCACCCTGTCCGTTCTCTCGCCCATCCTTCACAACACCAGTACGAAGAAGGCCGGTACTCGGTGGCTCTGGTAAAAAAAAAAAAAAAAAAGTGTGGCAATCGGATGTAAAGCTTATCAGCACTGAACACCAGATCATCTTGCACGCCAGTCTGCATGATTTATCAAGTGCCGATATGCCACAGATGTGTGATTTGTGTATTTATTCTCAACGCGGTGTGGTTCAAAGTTGTGACAACAGTTTAAGGAAAGCCCCCGTGCAAAAAGAAAGTTCTTCGCCTCACTTTGTGCCCGACATCAGCGCTCGATCTCACTAATGCGCTTGCAGCTGAATGGGAGCAAATCCCTGCAGCCAGTTTGAAAAGCCTTCCCAGAAGCCCGTAGGATGTTAATAGCAGTGGATTAATGCCTATGGTTTTAGAGTGGCATGTTCGGCAATTACATAATAGAGTTGTGTTTTGTGTCCAAGATGTACATAAAAAAAAGACACGCAGGTACACACATTTCACACCGCTGCAGCTCTATGGCATGCCCAAAAGCCAACCTGGCAATAAAGCCCTGTCAGAGATGAGAAAAAAGTGGGATGTCTCACTCCTTCAAGTTATTAGCTCCAGAAAGAATTCTGGGTCGTACTCAGAATGTCATCAATGCATCTTGAGTCTTCTGGATGCAGCGAGATGAGGTACATGACCTGCTGCTTTCCATTCTTCTGTTCATGATGACGGACGTGATGCACAAACAAACAATAAACAGAAAGGCAAACTCGATTTTCTTTACTGCTGTTTACAAAACCTGCTTGTACATGCCGATTTTAGTGTAAAAGTGTTGTGTCGTGAATCAGTGCCGGTTTTAAATCGACCTGGGTGTTAAAAACGTTCAAGATCATGGTATGGTTGTCCTGGGTAAAAGTTTGACCTGACATTCTCCTTACATGGACCTTCTCACTCTTCACATCGTCGATTAGTACTGCACACTCACACATGCATGTGCTTTTCATGCCCAGACGAAGCCAAACATGTCAACAATCCTCCAGTGGATCAGCAGGTCTATTACACTCTCTGGCGTGAGGCTGGACCGCCACATAAACATATACACACTGACACACAGGGGCAAGCAAAGTCACCATTTTCAAGCTGCACAAACACACATAGCCACATTCTGTCACACACACACACCCACACCCACACCCACTCAAACACACACCTATTCACTCATAAAACCTTCCGATAACAGCGGGGACTTATATACCAGGCAAAAGAAGGATAGGGCTCTCGATGTGCAGGGAAGGGCCAAGATTAGAAAAGGGGGAATAGCGCTAAAGCTTCAGCAGAAGAGAGAGGCTGAGGATGAAGGAAGAGAGGGGGGAGTGAGGGAGGGAAAGAGGGGTGAGCAAGCGAGCCGAGGGGTGACGAGGGAAGATATGCTTCAAATTAAATCATTTGGAACAAAAGAGGATTGTTGCCAAGCAACCCAGCCAGAACGGGGTTACCAGGGCAACTGAGGTGACCCGAAGCCTGACCCAAGAAATGGAGTCGCCCTTGACGTCCATCGGCACACGCACACACGTGAACACACAAACAAGCATCTACACCGCTCTCTCTCTCTCTCTCTCTCTCTCTCTCTCTCTCTCTCTCTCTCTCTCTCTCTGTTGCTTTCAAGGTCCACCTGACAAACACAAACAGACAGCAGGTTTCTTCTGGAAAATGCAGAACACAACGGAAATGTCACCCCGCGGCACAAACAAAACACAGGGCTTTCAATCAAAAGGGTTTTTTTTTTCAAATTGCGAGGGTTTAGGGTTAGGCGGCTAATGGGTGACGTTAGCCAAAATCAACAGCTAGTGAAGCGCAACACATAAACTGTCCAAGAAGAGCTCGAAGAATAAATAAACAGAGCTGTATTTTTTCTGGCAGCACTGTCTGTACACAAACACTGTTATGAAATGATGGATGGATCCCAGATTCTTTCTTTGGTACGGCAGAGGATGCACAGTCTTCCTGTGAGAAACTCAAAATGCTACGTGATACCTGTCTTTACCAAAACCACAAGACCTCGAGTGACAAAGTATGATAACATTTTTTCTATACAGTTTTCAGCTTTTTGTTTCAATATAATCCTGTTCCTCTCAGCCTGCCACTATCATTAACTAAACATGCTGTATCACGTTGTTCCAGCTCTTCACTGAAGCTACATGATGTGAAATATTAAAACAAGAGACTCCATGTTTATGGCTATTCCTTCTAAAAAACCTCCAAAGTGATCCGACTGTCACCATTCGCCTTTAGCAGCGGGGCGCCTCACTGGTGACTCAGTGCGCCGCTGTTAGCTTAGCGGTGAGTCAGAGTATGTCGTTTACTCTTTAGAATCCATTTTAAAATGCTGTGGAAACCATAGAAGTGCTGATAATGTGCTGCATGTGGGGAGCAATAGATGGACTAGCATCACACTGAACGTACCACTTAACTGTCTGAATCAGCGCTGATCGTCCAGCAGGGGCGTGTTCGCTTCCTGTCGTACTACTGGCTTCTTTAAGTGCACTCACATGGTGAACCACTTAACTGAGGAATAAAGTGATAAAACTACATGGAAGACTATTTAACTTTGAACAAAATCGATTTTTTTGAGCTTCAGAGTTTCAGTGAGAATTTCCACGATTCATAATACCGCGAGCACATCCCTGGTTTTAAGTGCGCATGTTTTGAGAATCAATACGTAAACGCCATAGAGGGAGCTCTCTTTCATTCCATTGTTGAGACTTTGGGTTATGCCCAGTCACCAGGAGGTAATATTAGCAGTAAACGTTTCTGCAAACCACCGATGCATCCAAGGTTTACAATTGTAGCAATCTTGGCACATTACAGTGGCTGCAAAACAGCCGACCGTAGTCACACCAGTGGATATTTGTAAGGACACCTGTGGACATGTGGAGAGCTGCAGGAAATTGGACCATCTCCATCCAAAATCATGGCTAACAAACTGTTTTCCTAACCCCACCCAAGTGTTTTTTGTGCCTAAATTCTAAAAAAAAAACCCATGATGTTGCAAAATAAGGATACGTCCAGTTTTAACTTTCACCGAGCTAACATTTATTCTGGAGATTAGGCTGTTGGGCTGATAGGTCGGGTCAGTATTTGACGAGTTGGCACGAGACTCAATAGTCAACAATCATATGGATTCTTAAGTAAAGTCAATTTAAGTCAGTTTTATTTATATAGCTCAAAATCACCATCACGTTCCCTGAAAGGCATCCACAATCTCTTCAGTCCTTTGACTCTTTCCTTTGTCAAAATAAAAAAAAGAACTGTTTCAAATCAGCGAACTGATTCAGCCCCACATCTTTCTGAAACTGGAGCTGAGAGGGGGGACTGCATTCAACAACTTTGGTATCTTTCCAAAACTGACAATCTGCCAACCACAGTCCACTTCATGCAGATACAGGCCAGGTGTGCTGAGGGGACAAAGTACGCAGGACCTGTGACGCTCACTTCCTTTCACTCTACACACTTCGTCACTCCCCCGTGCAACACCGTTAATGCCTTTGAAGAGTCACCGTACAAAACGTGTGCAATGCCTTCCCGACTTGTGTGATTCATCACCTCAAGACTACAAAGACAAGCATAAAGACTCACAGCTCTCGAAGAAAGATCAAGTAGTCAGAGTGACGCAACCAGAAGAACTTTTCAAGAAAACGGGCCTTCTGGCTCACCTCCGAGTGCTACCTTTAGATATGGTCAGAGTGTTTAATTTAACTGGAAGCTTTTGAATACACTCGGTTTACAAGCAGCTTTTAGAGTTTTCCATCGCCCCTCTTCAAGACCTCTGTCATTGCAGATTTGATCACGAATCCATTTAAAATGATTTTAGCGGCCAGCCTGGCATGTACTTTTTTTCGCTGCCCTGCACAGTTAGAGCATTATCAGAGACCTGCCGTAGAAGTGGCACGGCTAACTGCGATGCTTGCTGGTGCTACTGAAGTCAGTTCCTTTGGTAGCGTGTCAACTCTCCTGTCTGAAAGCCTCCACTTGAAAATCACAAATAAACGTGTCCTCTCTTCTCATCGTGTAATTGTTGCCGAGTTACATGAGGCTGAATGTTCTACTGGATGTTTTTTTTGTTTTGTTTTGTTTCAGGCAGACCCCGTTCCTTTTCTTCTCATCTCTGTGTCTCTGACTGCTCAGCAACATGACATGAAAGGACGAAGAGTGTTCTTGGAAGTGTGCGTGTGTGGGTGTGTGTGATGGCAGGGAGTGTGTGTTTGTGTGTCTCCCTGGAAATAGCACAGAAAGCAAGAGCCGGGTTGAGAGCAGCAGAAATGGTAATGTGGACCAAAGTTTGGAGTATAGTGTGTGTGTGTGTGTGTGTGTGTGTGTGTGTGTGTGTGTGTGTGTGTGTGTGTGTGTGAAGGGAGGGGGGGTTCTCTCTGGGGTTCTCTCTGGAATGCTGTCTTCATGTACACAGGCATGTCTCTTTTCTCCAAGGACCACTTTGAGAACGTGAGTGTGCGCGCGTGTGTGTGTGTGTACTGTGAGTGTGTGTACTTCTCTTTCACCCCCATCATGTCTGCAGGAATGTTTGTGTGTCTTGTAACGGCGAATGCCCACTAACGACGCAAACCTTTCAGATGGCCCCGGCGGTTTGTCACTCCCAATCAAGGCAATGGAGATCAATGGAGGAGCAACGCGAGGGAAAGGAGGATGAAGATGAGGAAGGTGGGGAGGGGGAGGGTGGGGGCTCCCTGCTTCCCAACAATGGCACGGCAGACACAGACAGTAAGACAATAGAGGCTGGGGCCGTGGCGTTTTTATGTGCGTGCACGCTGAGTGGCGTGGCGGCTCCAGACATCGTTAGGGCGCCCCTCGTGGGCTAATTGACTAATTAGGGTCACTCCACGTGGTCTCAACTGTCATGGCCGCCAACATGGGAGCATTGGCGCGGCCCTGTGACCATCTGGTGACCCACTTGACATGAGAGGGGAAAATATAAGGGCAGGGCATCAGACACAGATGCACAAGTGGCTGAACCATGGCAACTGCATCGGCGTTTGCACAACACGCAAGATACGAATATCCAGGCTGATTCATTCTGATAAATTAATTTCTATCAAATTAAATCACAGTGAAATGGAACCATTTATCACTTGGCAGGAGATCTGCGGGAAGCTCCATCAGCGACCCTTGGTCCCTAATGATTTTTAAAAACGAGAGCACAGCGCACTCATACGCACACCTACACACACTATAAATACATATCAGGCGCAGGGTAATGCATGGTAGCGGTGTTACAGTAAAATATAGTACATAAGTGAGTCAAGAATGAGCTCAGGTCAGTGTCAGTCATGAGACGAGGC
This sequence comes from Acanthopagrus latus, assembly GCF_904848185.1. Lineage (NCBI taxonomy): Eukaryota > Metazoa > Chordata > Actinopteri > Spariformes > Sparidae > Acanthopagrus > Acanthopagrus latus. The sequence goes on along the minus strand of NC_051059.1, from coordinate 10,895,934 downwards.
ACCACTTACGCAACGTTTCATCTATTGTGCTTTCAGAAAAAGAGCCCCGCTTAATTCATTAGGAAAGGCTTAATGTGACTGACATCCATGTGATGCTACTCACTGTAATTTATTCATACAATGCATTCAAACTTAATTCATCGCGGCTGCTCGATTTTTTTGTATGTTCATTTCATTCTTGTCAGAGCCGCCGAAACACCACTTAGAGCGTTACAGAAGACTCAAAGTCATTTCCTAATCGTAAAACAGCAGATCCCTCAGATCAGTCGACACATCGCTCTCATTCCACCGCGGTCCGGGTTATACGAGGCCCCTTTATTTCTGAAAACACAAAACTGAATCATTAAAGGAATCAATACGCGGGAATTAAATTTTGATGCAGGTATTCCAGTCTGTTTTTCTGCGGCTGTGGGCAGGGAGGGACCATCAGTTAGGCAGCAGCATAACTATCTGATATGCGGTATAAAAAGGCAAATACACAGCCAGATATATCATCCAGTCCCTAATGTGCGCTATAAATTCACATCATAAACGCATATGTCAGGCTAAAAAGCCGGGTAAACACCATACACCTTTCACTATATCTCCGCACAGATGCATGACGGATGTACAGTAGACTGTGCAGATGTGTGTGCAGTGTAGCGTCAATGTCATTTGATAAACCCATGTCACCCCATCTGAAACTGTCAGGAACTATGAAAAACAGCCCAATTTTTTTTTTTTTTTTTTTTTTTTTGATTTACCACCACTGAGTGCAAGTACTGTACATCTGATGTGTTTCTGAAAAGTTCCCCTTCAATGGTTTTACCTTCTTTGACCCTTACCAGGTGTCCGTTTCACCATTTTCCCTCTTCAAAATTAATCATCAGCTCATTTGGATTGCTTGTACCTATGGATTTTCTTGCCTCAAAAACACCTTCAAAGCAGTCTCGGCGCTCGGATACGATAGATTTTTCAGAGCGCCATTCTTCTCACGGTTAATCCGTCGTTTGGTGTTTTAATGATGGTGGTGGAGAGCGCTGCCTTTAATTTGAGCGAGATCTGCTGCAGAGGCCGGAGCATATGATTCACATCATTTCCATACTCATCAAATCAGCCTGTGAGCCCTGGTATGGAGGCAGCTGCATACATTATGTTCCTGCTCTCATTTATTTGGGTTTTTACTTTAGTTCTTCCACCCACTAGTGCAGATATATGTGCTTCCTGTCACATGTCAAATGACTGACAGAGGTTACCGCGCCGAAACGTAGCAACAAGGTCTCATTTACAAATTACTGCACTGGGATCAAGCTCTGGTTAAGGTTTGGTGAGATTTAGAGAAAGATCATGGTTGAGGTCAGGGAAACATTGTGGTTTGTGTTGAAATGACTACTTTGATAAGGTTGCGGGACATTCGTCATCATGGTTACAGTGCTAAACACTTAAGGTGAGGGAATGACTGTGGCTATGATTAATAGGCCCCAATGCTGATTGTGGGTAGAAACAAGAAACAAACAGCAGTTAAAGTCTGATTGTGGCCCCAGTCCAACCACCCTGACATCTTTCCTCCACAGACTTGCGGTTTTGATAGTGTTGTTATGTTTTCTCACAATTTTACCTAGCCCGGCCTCACTTTGCTCTGATCGGCTAGTAATTGTTGCCTCTACAAAGGTCGAAAGGGTCCATTTTATCCCAGGGCTCTACTCCACGGTTCTGTTCAACCCAAACCAAGACCTTTTTCCAAACTTAACATTTTTTTTTGTGTTGCCTTAATCCTAACCAAACTATGCCTGAAGACTGAAAAGACATATTGTTAAAATGCTAATAATAAGTCAACAACCAGTAAATCTAAAATTGATAAGTGAACATTTTCACCCACTCGTCCACCTTAGCCTGCTCCCTACATGGATGTTTGCTGCTCTTTCATCACCTGACTCCCTGAAGGCTTTCAGTCAGAAAGCTTTCTATAAAAAAAGGCACATTACACTTCAGTACATAAAAGCTGTAATGACTATCGAAAGTAAAAGCATTGAAAATGTCATTTTCTTGTGACCAATAAAAGGTGGGAAGTCAAGAACAGAACTTGCCAACGAATCAGGCATAACAACATCACCTGTCTTGGCCACTGGAGGGTTCTGTGAATTGAACATATACATATATGTAATATACAACATGTAGACTTGGGCAACCCAGTTGACAGGATAAAATGCTGCCACTGCAGATCACTGATATGCTCATATTTGTTCCTGTGACAGGATAAGAACCATATTGACTTTTGCACCCAATGTGTCATGTCGTTTGTACGACATGTTTATGACATGACATATCAAGTTAGCCGGTGCCAGTGACTGAAGTCCAAGACTGCATTTCAACATTTGCAAGTGTCAAAACAACGGATGTTTTAAAGGAGAACGTTTCAGCTGTGTCAGTGTCAACGCAAATTGGTGTTATGAAATAAAATTGACAATTTGACCCAAAGAAATGTAAAGCTGCAACATAAAAGTGTGTAAAGTTTCAACACATCTTGCGTTCGGGTTAGTTTTAGGGCACCTACTGAAACAAATGATTGTGAATGATTGTGGCTTTTCCTTTTTTCTCTTGGGAGGACAGTTTCATATGTAGCTACACTATAAATGGGCTTGAAGAGCTGATAGTGCGCAGGAGCTTCTATCTAATATTGCCTTATTGTCCAGCTCCAAGCCAGGCTTGCGAAGATTACTTTTCATTTTGTAAAAATCTCAGAAGGAGCTAAAAATCCTTCAACAGCGATTGAAACGTGAGTGACGTACAAAATATATTTTCTCACCTAACCTCGGAAGATTTAAGTGTTATTTGTGCAGTGTTGGGATATCCATCATTGAGATTTCTGCTACCAACACAGCACAACTGAAAACTGTTCACAGTGAGGTCTGTGGATTATAATGGAGGCACGCTCCCGCAGATATTTTCTGAATATCGTTTTTTTTTTTTTTTTTAGTAATGTTAGCCCCAAAATGTGTAACTTCATTCAGCACCATGCCACTAAATTACAGCGGACATCTCAGAGACTGAACCAAAGCCAATAAAACTTAAATATCTCTGCGTGGCTGGAAACCACGGAGGTGAGTCACAACTGTTTGGTAATTTCTGTGAACCGGCCCTCTTCACACCCTTGTGACAATATACCTGAGAGCAGACAGTGTAGGCATCCAGTGCACAGACACACTGTAAGTAGTTCTCTGGGCTGAGCTACAGTAAAGCAGCGCATTACTATGATATACTTATCCTCTCCATTCATACACTCAGTCATGACGCTGAATCTTATTTAATGTCACGAGCCACATTTGCCTGGAGTGGAGCCCTACAAGCTGAGCTCCGAGAGGAAAGCACTGAAGTCATCTTTCTTTCCCCGCTGTCTCCCTCTGTTTCTGCTCTCCTCTCCCTCTGTATCTCTCTATCTGCCTCTCTGCTGTGATCGAGCCCACCACCCCCTCCCCTCCCCTTTCTCCCTCTTCCTCACACTGTCTTTCTCTATCTACGCCTCTCAACCTCTCTCTCTCTTCCCCTCTGCAGTCAGTGAATTCCCTCGGGTTCGACAGCGGGAGACTATTACACTCACAGACGGATTCGCTCTCCTCCAATTTCTCTCTGTCCTCTTCCTCCCAGCTCTCCCCCTCTTTCATCATACCCTTCTTCTCCTCCTCCTCCTGTGCTCTCAGGCCTATCCCCCCCCCATCTTATTCATTACCTCCACCGTCCATGAATGTGTGTGTTTGTGCGTTTTTCTGTGCACGCACGGACAGGTCTTCCAACCCTCCCTCCCTCCTCCTCCTCCTCCTCCCCCCGCCTCCCTCCTTCCCTTTCTCTTTCTCCTTCTCCTTTTCTTCAGTCAATATAATTGGCATCGCAGGAGAGCTCCCTGCAGAGTATGCTAAAACAGCAAGCACAAAAACAGAGGGAGAGCAGAGAAGGAGGCAGGAAGGGAGGGAGAGAGAGAGAGAGAGAGAGAGAGCTGTGGATGAAGGCTGAAAGACGAAGAGAAAAGCGAGAGGGGAGGACAGGAAAGCAGAGAGCTTGGAAGAGGGAAGAAGAGGATGAGAGGCGAACAGAGGAACGGACTTAAAAGTGATGAGAGAGGAGGAGATATAAATATAGAAAATAGAGGGAAGAAGGGTGCATAAAAAGAGAGGAGGGCAGAGAGAAAGAAAATGGTGAAAAAAGGTGACTTAGCAAAATACAGAAGAAAGGAAGAGTTGAAAGGAAAGAGGGACATGAGGAAAATGTGGGAAAGGAAGGGGGGGAGAAAAACAGAGGGATGATGTAGAAATAAGGAGAAATAAAGCAGTGAAGGGAAGCAGGGATGAGAGCTTCAAAAACACAAATAAGCTGTAAAAAGAAGCAACAAAGAGGCCTAAAATAAAAGAAACTGGAATGGCTCAGAGCGACAAAAACAAAAAGAGCAAACAAAAAGGAAAAGGAAGGGGAAGTTAAGAGACAGGAGGAGAAGGGAGGACACAACCAGAAGCAGATGCAATGGAGAAGAGACAAAGAGAGCCAGAGAGAAGAAAATGAAGAAGAAAAATAGAAGAGAAAAGTCTTGACCATAGCAATCAGCAACCAGGGAAACCAGAGCGCATCCATTCAGAAACCAGCCAGCCACTCAAGGCAAATTCAGCCATATATCTCCCCCTGACTAGACACACAAGTGCCAAACCACATTAGACTGCAAGACAACCATCCTGAAATAACCCAGACCTCAGTCGCAGCAGCACTCTCTCTGTCTCTGCCTCCACAGGCTCTCTGCAGGTTTCAGAGGGAATAAATTAGGATCTCTTTTTTTTTTCTTTTTTTGAAGTTATAGCCAATATTTTACTGTAAAAGCGCACGTCTCATCAGCAAGATCCGCAGATTCTTCACGGCATATTCAGCAAAGAAGAATCCCCCACCATCGAGACCTTTCTATTTGTCCTAATTAACCAACAAGATGTCAGAAGTAGGAAATGTTCCTGGCATACTGCACATTAATCAAAACTCGAGTGCGGGAAACAAAACACCAGCAAGATGCCAGCGAGTGTCCTCTCCAGAGAAAGCGGGCCGAGCCGACACCTGCTAGCCCGCCGTCCACTCGTTTGGAGGCAACACAGGGTTGAGAGAGTGCAAAGATTACTGACATTACAGTACTTAAATTGCCGAAGATTACGCCATCACATGACTTCTGGCTAATGAGACTCGCACTAATGAGCTAATGAATCTCCCGCAGCAGCTCCGGGGTTGCTGAAATGAGATGTGGCCTGGTGGAATCTAAATGTGACACGTGTACGGCTGCAACTAACCTTTGTTTTCATTATTTTAATCCGTCAATTGCTTGTTGATTGGTTGATCGCTCATGCTCGAGATTAAAATGAAGACAGACGATCATCGCAAACTACACGACGCGGCCCTCACGCTTGCCCGCTCGGCCTGGAACAAACGTCCAAGAACTCAAGTATCCTCTCGCTCTGCCTCCTCGACCATCCACTCATCGCTCACTTTCCACGCACTAATTTTCTTGCCGTTACATTCACTCAACCTTGTGGCTCATGTGTCAGGTGGAACCGAGCGTCGTGGCACTTGTTCTCAAAGGCTTCTCTTTGATCTAACGCAGCTTGGATTGCGCCCCGTTTAAATGTTGGCACCTGCCAAATGCATAAATGTAAATGTGAATTTGCAGATTCGAAGCTTTAAAAAAAAAAAAGGCAACAGCTGGGGCCGGAAAAGTTTAGGTGATTTCGCTGGAAGAGCCACAGAAATGTCAGTTTAGTGCTCGAATGTGTCACAGATTAATTAAAGCGGTAATTTGTAAACGCTCCGTAATTTAAGAGGGGTCGATCGCAGTGATTATCAGCTGAATGTGTAGCTTCCCTCGGATTTACGGGGCTTCAGAGTGAGTTCCAGCTCGATGTTTAGCTTGCCTGAGCCCAGACTTTTAGTTGTCGGTCTGCTCTCACTGTTCCCACAGCGTAGCAGCAGGCGGCAAAAAAAGTTTGAAAAAAACCTGCTGTATGCTACCTACTCAGGACCAGACAGAGGACAGTGTCAAGCAGTCAGCAGCAAAAGACGGCAGCCATATTTCCCTCAGGGGCTGGTGGAGACCAAAAACAAAGCTAAAAGAAGAGTGGAGGGGGTTGTAAGACAGGGACATGGGAATACTGAACATATGGGAACACAGTGAGAAGAAGATAGATAGATAGATAGATAGATAGATAGATAGATAGATAGATAGATAGATAGATAGATAGATAGATAGATAGATAGATAGATAGATAGATAGATAGAGTTCTATTAGATGATTACAAAGAATAATTCCAAAATACACATTTGGGTGTTGTAGCTCAGATTCAGGTTCTAAACATTTATGCACATCCTTAATTACAGGGCTCCAGGGTGCGACTATTTTGGTTGCACAGGCACCCGAAAGTCTATCAAGTGCAGCTAAATATTTTCAATGGTCGCACCGATGCACCTCATCAGGTCGGACTGTTTCTTGTAGCATGTGCCATGATTTAAGTGAAGCACAACATTCATTAGTACCTTTATCCCATAATTTGTTCTGAAATTCAATTGAAATGGATGTGCCCATGCAACCAGAGTAAAAAGTTAGTCTGGAGCCCTGAATTAGATAGCCTTGTTGGCATTCCTATGCATAAACTATTGGAAAACTTGTAATATTTGTAATAAAACAAGAGGTTCCACGTTGATTTAAACAGTATGCTACTTTAAAATCTTATCCTATCCACCTGCGCCTTCTCCTAAATGAATGCGATGTATGAAAGAACCAACATTTTAATCAAACCGGTTCATCAAGTCATCAGGAAACGACACCAGACATATAGCCTAGTGCCGACATGTGTATCGCTTCCAAAGAAAAACACGACACCTGTTTGTATACCCCAGTGCACACCGTGTGTTAGCAATCAAGAAGATCTCCCACAAAATCTGACTTGATAGGAAACTGTGTAAATGCAGCACAGGGCCCCTCAGAGGCTGACAATCTTCTTGGTAATAGTGTCATTTGTTTATGGTAATTACTTTATTGTCAGAATGTGGCGAGGGTTTACAGATCTTGCGACGCAACAAATAGAGGGGCTATACAACTGCCAAAAGCAACTTATTTGCGATTCAGTACAGCTAATAAAAATTCCAAACTTATGAATGGGCAGTGTAATAAAAAGGACAACATGAAATTATTTGTTAAGGAACATGAAGTCCAATGTTGTTTACTAAAGCAGAAATAATGAATAAAACATGTCACAGTCTATTGTACTGCTAACCCTGGCCCGTCTGAAATAATCTGAGAGGAGACGAGCAGGACAAAGAGACGTATCATATGGTGCTGGAAAAATAAGACCTTTAATACGGACATTTCATGCATTTCACACTTATCATGGCCTTGAATTTAGATTTATTTTAAGGCTTTTGCAATTTTAAAGACCCACGGATGCTCTCTCTTGCTCCGTATTTCTTATTTTCCCTGTGTCTCCTCCGACTCTGCTTTCACTCCTTCGCTTTGTGTGTCTCTTTCTCTCCCTACCTCTATCTAATCTTGTTTTCTGAAGCCACGGAGGCCAGAAAAAAAGGAGAGGACAGACTCTATTCTATTCAAATCCAAAGCCGAGCGAGCAGACTCAAATCCAACCCAATCGCATTTATAGCCGGGTTCCGCTCCAAATGCTAATTTGTAGACTGTCTATTGGCTCGGGCGCCGGGCCTCCTGTGATTGACAGTACGACTACAACACAGCTGAGGGAGGAAGTGGAGGAGGAGGAGATGTTGACATCATGTGATTGTTTCGCTTTCTGCAATTAATTTTCTTTGTTTCATAACTAACTTTGTTTCATTTTCTTTGTTTGCAGCTATAACTGGAAATACATGATCCTCCACACTGACTGGCATTTACAGATTGAGTTTCTCACTTGTATGCTTTTTCAGTCATGGTAACTCAGCTCTATGTTGGCAATGTTGTTCTGTTGGTGTACCACATTTGTCCAGAAGACATAAACATCTTTCATACAGATAATGATGGTGACTGGAGCATCGCAGTGACTTTGGTCAGCCCTTGAGTCTTCCCCTCCATCTGGTGAAGAGTTACATCATGTACATCAATATGTTGCTTATCTAAGTTAAGTTACGTGACTAAACGTACTTATTTTAATCCAAAGTTTGATCTATTCAAAAACCTAGCTGAGTGGTTTTGGTGTCTAAACTTAATCAAACTGTAACATTTTCACAAAGTTAACAGCAGTCCAAAAGTCATCCGAATGACCACTGTTTGTCAGCACGCTTTACTTTGAAAGTCTAACCGAACGTTGCATATTAAATATTCTTTCTCAACTTAATCACAGAGCCATTCAAACTGGTGCTGGAGGGGCAGATTCAGCATCATGGTTTGAAGCTTAAGGCCACAGACCAAGCTGCCGGATTTGATGATGAATAACATTCTATCCATTAAACATCGCCGTTGTTAGCATTCGAAGCACTGCTGTGCCCGAACGCAGACGTAGACTGGCGAGTCCATATCACACAAAAGGTCGAGAGATAGGCAAACCACTTTCAAATAAGGGTCTCCATCACACTAAGTGCATGGAGCAGGATTTTTAGGCCAGAAAAATAGTAGCAGGCATCAATGTTGAGGTATCAATGTTTGTCTAAGGCACTGTAAATGAAAAACAGATCGACAAAAGCTCCATTTATGCTTTATGGAATTTTCAAACTCTAAACCGAAGGTTTTTGAAAATTGACTGTTACCTTGGACAAGAAAAGGGTTTCATGACCTGAGAAATAGTTGAGGAAGTTCTCCAATGCATCACGATTAAGATCATTTTGACATTTCTGGCTGTTTTAGCATAAAGACGTTTGACCTGAGCTGAAGGCAGCTGAAGGCAGTTAGTCCAGTTATCTCGGTTATACAACTTACTGTCATTTCTGTGAGCACATGTCTGCTGTTCAAACGTATCTGTCCAATGGCTCCTGCTAATAAGCAAGAAGATGGTTTCCCAACAGACAGACATCCTCCACCGGCCTTTCCAACTCAAATGTTGCACAAAATCTGCTGCATCGCTATATTTCTCTGTGGATAGATCTCTGCGCTAACGCTGTCATGGTCTGGGATTCCCCCCCGGGCAACCAGCGCTTTAAAGAGTATGCAGTCATGGCTGCGCTTTGGGAGAACTCATCCGACAAACGGCAGGTGTTGCATCACTGTTCTATTTCTCGTTTTTTAATGGATTTACTTCACTGACAGTGAAGATGTTTGTCTCTTTATTTTGAAACCGCTTTATAAATAGGTATTTTATCATACTGTCTATCACGGCTGACACTCTGAATCATTAATATTTATGCTTGGTGCTATCCAAGTGGAGCTTAAAAGGCCCCATTTCAGTGTGAAAGAATAATATGCATGATGATGTTTGATGAATAAATTCACCTTTTGCTTTTTTTTTCAGCTCCAATACAAAATAGTACATGAGTCCAGTTGTGTAGTCTGGTTTATTGAAGTAAGAACACTGTGATGCCCCCCCACCCACACACACACACACACACACACAATCTAAGACACTGGGTGTGTGTTATCTGGATGAAACCTCCTGAAACGATTTACTGAAAGCAACACAAGACTTAAAAAGCCAAGGACATGTTCAGCCGGGTAGACTGGGCTCCGAGCTGAATTTCTTCTGTTTTGCAGTCCCTCTACAGTTCAGTTCAGTTAATAGATACTGTTTTTAACTGTGATTGAATTATTTCTAAAATACTGCATATGTCATGCACAGTATATAAACAATATGATGATGTGTCTCTTGTGCTCGGATGGAGGAATTTTTTTGTGATGACAGTCAAGTTGTCTGCGTCTTGAGACTGAGATGTCATAAAAATCACATTAAGCATCAAAAAACTGACACAAATGTAATTATTCTTACAATATTGCCTTCATGGAAAGCACTGTACATCAACCGTTGACACGTAATATAATGGAAACACACGAGGTATGCAAAAATTGCTGCGATGCATTGGACGGCCAAGCATAAAACAACATTTTAAGGAATCCACGATCCATGAGCAGTGACTGGCTGTGAGCGGTGCATCTCTGAACTGAATTTACAGGATGATTACTGTATCAGTACATCATGATGTATACTGTTACTCTGATATAAAATCACATACTGTAAAAACAAATCGCTAAAGTTAGAGCTCTGTCACCAGACTGTATCTTTGCCGGTATACGACTGTGTACAATATGGACTGAGCTTCCTGGTCTGAAAAGTGAAGCCAATGTGGAAGTTCGATATATCTGCAGTCTTGCTGATGACCAGCAGAGGGGCGACTCTGCTGGTTTCAAAGTGAAGTCTGTTTGTATGTAAGCTTATGAGAAAACACCGCTACTTCTTACTTGATTTATTAACTCAACAAACAGTTCCCAAATGAGTATTTGGTCTCAACCGTTAGTTACAAGTCTTCTTCAGAGCAGCATGATGTTCTGTTTTTCTATGGTCAGATAGAAGCTATAAATATTGAATGTGGTATTTATGAGCAGTTAATGGATTTAGTTTGGGTATCTGTACCTCCCTGTATGACAGTTCACACAATAAATTGCTCATAGAAATGTTTGACCCTGCCTCCATTATCAGGTGGTTCTCGTCTGAAACTGAGGATGTCAAGCTTGATTCTGGTGAGGCTTTCACTTTTGATTTCCAATCGAGCAACATCAGCTGATTGAAGGGGGTAAAGATTCGACTCTGACAGGGAATTTGATAGCTGTAGTTTGTTGAGGATGAACCAAACTGAAAACTGACAATAATTAGGCAGCAGAGCAGCATCGCCTCCTCCTGCCTCCTGTTGTCACTCCTTCACAATGGTAGCATGTCCCCTGTAACCATCGGCAGTTATATCTACATACGCTGTGACAGACGTCTATTGTTTCTGCAATATGTGCCAGTCAATTTATGACATGCTGGCTGGAGCTTGTCGAAAAAAAAAACGGCAGTAAAAATGATTGGATTTTTGAAGATTGGAATTACTGCATGTCTTAACACGTTCGCCATTTAGCTGATGCTCTTAGTCAGAGCCGTGCACAATGACTGAGCGGATACTGAGAGACCAGCATCGCTGTCTGGGACACGTTTGTAGGAGACATTTCAGTCGCCGTGCCGTGACTTGACTTCGACTTCAGCGTGATCTAAATACGAAATGACTCCCTAAATAGTTAATTTGACTTGAGCGTGTTTGAACTTACGAACTTGGTAAAAACATTCTCAAATCCAGAGTGCCGACTTTGTGATATGACACAACAATTTATTATCATTTATCATTAACAAGAGTTAATGAGGTCTGCAGCAAACAATTATCAACGCTTATTTTCTTGATCAACTGGACCGTCCGAGAGGCCAAGGTTATGTTCTAAAGTCGCTTCTTTGTATCAACCAATAGTCTAAAACTATTCAGTTTATTATCATGCGTAATAAAGAAGAGCGCAAGTGAGAGGCTGAGACCAAGTCGAACGTTTAAAAACTGCTTCAATCATTACTCAATTATCAAGCCAATTAATTTTCTGTTGTTGAAGCTATCGATAAACTGATTGTTTCAGCTCTGGAATAAGTAAGCCGGTGTCAAGTAAACTGAGCATAGTAACACAGCTTGAATATCTACTTCTTAAGGCCAGGCACTGGATACTGTCACACACCTCTATAAAAAGGAAAAAGTGTTTTCAGTCAGCCCTCAGACCGAAGACTGTCCTCGCTTTTAATTCGCTGCTGGGCCGCTTGACTTTGACACATTCTCAACTGCTTGAACCTCGACTTGAGACTCAGTCTGACAATCGCTGACCCCCATACTTGCCTGCCGGATGCAAATGAAATCAAATTCTTGCACAAATGTCCTTGATTGCAAAGTTGACCGCATTACTCAATAAATATTCTAAAGACAACACAGATTATATTGAAAGTTAGCAGTGACTTCCAAGTGGCAGCTACTGGCTTAGATTCTGCTAGGGATGTAAGTAGAATTCACAACTGTTTCATGGATTTTTAAAAAGCATCTCCTTTGTAACCCCTTTGTACAGTAGGATGGTTGATCACACCAGGTTATACAGTGGTTTCCATTTTTGGTCCATCAAGGTGTAACACACAGCGACGTGAAGAAATGTCAGTGTGTAGCGATCTCGCCGCCGGCAACTGACCCTATGATGTAAACGACCCTTCGTTTCCTCCATGCCCTTTCAAACAAAACCCCTGTAAACTGTGCCGGGAGGTTGATGAAACCAGGCCAGCTCTGACTGCCTCTGCCCCCGAGGAGGAGAGCCAGAAAATGTCACGAACCCTTCAAACAACAACAAAAAGATGCTCTCCCAGGCACGCCGTCACGCGCTGTCACAAAGTCAAGCACGACACCTCCTATGTACAAGTCTGTCTGCCTCCCCTCCCTCTTGCCTGTGAAGATATCAACCTGAAAATAGCTCAGCGGAGCTGAACACTGAGCCGCGATAAATAAATCACAATTTTATTTAAATATTCATTTTGGAATAAGAGAACAAGAAGGGAAAAAAAAACTGAAACGCGATGGATAAACTCCTTCTTTGCTTCACAAATCAAAACAGCTTGCCTTGAGGAAATCTCGACTGCATTATCAAATACTCCTTTCAAGGGACTCATCAAACATACAGTAGCCTGTGTAAGAGGCTGATAGTCGTCACGCCTCGGGCTGCCCATATGAATGAACAGCAGATAAGGGCGTGTAGCTCATTAACTCAATTATATCGTTCACTTGTGCCGTCTGCCTATGCATTTCACAAATGGGATCGAATTTGCCAGCAGATACGCAGCCATCCACATTGACACACAGGCCAAGGGAGAAAAGTCTCTATTGTACACATGCAGAGAGAGGGTTTCCCATTCACAAACTAGACCACGTGGGCCAGTTGAGCCACGCAGCAGGAGCTTTGTCAATAAATCTGTCCTTTGAAACGCCGGTCCATTTGTTGAAAAGGAGCAGTGGGAAAAAAAAAAAAAAAAAAGGGCCGAACGATCAAAATAGCACTCGACATGCTGCGGCACTCTCAGCGCGGAAAAAGGGAGGTCTGGCACGCACTCCTCAATCCAGCCCCGCTGTTTGCTTTTGATAGCAAAAGTCATAATGACATTCAAGTACTCACCAAGCTGAGAAATGAAGCAGCGACAGAAGGAGATAAACGGAGATAGAAACAGAGAGAAAAGACAAGAAAAAGAAAAAAAAAGCAGAGCAGAGTGTGCATGTGAGTGCACGTGTAAGCTACTGTACACGCCAGTACAAATGTGCGCCGGGTCGGATGAGACAGAAGTTGGTTCGGTGCCAAGCGGTGCAGCTAGCTGCGGTGGAGACAGCGGTGTTCCACCGAAACCTAAGTCTGTTAATAAAGTGTGTGATTAATTCGCGCTGTGTCATTTTCCCAGCACCCCCCGCCCCCATCTCCTTCAACAGAGAGAGCTTGGAGAGCCGTTTAATTACTCAGCACTTTGCTCGCTATGAAAGGGAGCATCCCCAGTTGGACGCTACCTTATGGAAAAAAAATAATAATATCTGTAAGCAGTTTGGAAAATACTGCATAGCAAATACCTACAGTGTACATACAGAAGTGGTGGGCTGTGTGGGGAATATATATGCATTCATTGGCTGGCCTACTAAACACACACACTTATGCATACACACAGAGAGTCTTCTGCCTGACAGTCAACAGCTTGGCTCGCAGGGGTATTTCTGTTTAAGTAAAAGCTTGAAGGCCTTCAGAGCTTTATTTGAATACACGTGTGTGCGTGTATGTGTGCGTGCGTCCTCGTGCGTAAACATGTACACAAGCTTTTTTTTTTTTTTCCTCTGGAATTGCCGCTGCGAGTGTGTCAGCATCTGTTTGCCTGCGCGAGCATCTCCAAGAATCTTTGTTCATGTGTGTCAGCCGCGTCTGCGTTTGTGTCTGCGCCAACACACAGTCAAGGGCTCGCATGTTCACTGAACAAGGAGCATGTTTAAGTCTGCGTGAGAAGGAAGGCGCCTGAAAGACAGGAAGATAGACTTTGTGCGTGCGTGCGTGTGTGTGTGTGTGTGTTTGTAAAGCATACCTTGGATTCTTAATAGTCTGCCTAGCAGGCTGTGAGAAAGCAAAGTGAAGGAGAGTGAATCAAAATAAGGCGCGCGTCTGCATGTGTGCCTTTTTCTGAACTCTGACAAAGGTGCGTGTGTGTGTGTGTGTGTGTGTAGTAGATTCTCATGCGGGGATAAGCAGCTTAGGGAAGGAGCATATTCTTTTCTAAGTAAATCTCATTAATTTTAATTAGCTGTATATTTAGCCCATACACCTGGATTGGGTGTAATTCCGTTTGTATATATAGCGACAAGCGAGCAGAGCAGGTGAAATGACTCAGGTAGCGATTATACTGCTGTGACTCCCTCACATTTGCATAATGTCCTGTTTTTGATTGTGTCGCGCGCCTAAGGAGGATATCACAGGCAAAATATGCATTCCCTTCATTTTCCTATTGCACGCTCTATGTAGCGCGCCATGGCTCGTCCTTTTAAACGTTCACCTTTTTTCCTTCTCTCTTGTGGTTTTTTTTTTTCTTCCTCCCTCGCTCCCCGTGCTGCTTCTTTTCATTTTCTCTCCGGTCTGTGCACCCCATCATTAGAGTGCGCGCGCCTTTTTTCTTAAAAAAAAAAAAAATCTCCCCCTCCCCCTCCCCCACCTCCGTCTCCCTGGCCCTGACGCTGCCTTACTGTATGGATTTCTCTTGTTCACGTGCATGCCTCTGTCTTTCTCCCTCTGTCTCCCTCGCCCTCCCTCCTTTTCCTGGGTAATCAGCTTATCCTATGTGTGTCCAAGCCTCTATGTCTGCGTTCCTCCTCTCTTTGTTTCGGATTCATTCAGCAGGGAGATTAGAGATGCCTATTTGGTGCCTTTGTTTTCAACCAGCCGCGGCAGTGCCGAGTTACACCGCGCGGCGATGGCCCTCGTCGTAGAGAGCCACATCCACTCATCATGCGCTCATCATACCCCCGATCAATGTTTCGAAGGGCCAGTATGCAGAATAAAAGCCATGGCAGCACCTGTCCACCAGGCACCTGTCCACTGGGCCATGCGTGAGCCTGAAGCTTCCAATTGCAATCCCGTGATTGACTGTCTGATTGATCGGCTGACCTTACCGAATGCTTAATGGAAAGTAATATATTCCCTGAACCAATCACCAAAACACAGATGCATCTTTCAAACCTCAAGGACAACAGAGTAAAAAGCCGGCGAGCTCACTTTGGTGTTCGACTATAGGCTGCTGTTTTTACATTTTTAATCACCGCTGACTTTTTTTCAGCCTCCGAGGGAGAATGCAGGTGGTGGCATCAGATCTCATGAAAAGGGAAGTGGCACCGACTGCAGGTCACAATCACTGTATTCACCTGGTACAATGAAAGCGTTCAATCAGTGAACACACTCATTGTGTTGGTTGAGCAGCTATTTAGGCTTTGATGGAGAAACCGAACACACAAGAGCACTGGAAGAAAACTTTTTTTTTAATTTTTTTTTTTAAGGGTAGAGCAGAAGAAAAGGAAACACACTATTTACTCCCCGCTCTGTTTTAAACGTTTAGCCGTCTGACCTCATTCAGACCTTGCATTAAAATGCGATGTCTGTGAGGATATCTCGGTTCAGAGAGAACTCAATAATGCGCTGAGTAAACGCACATTACGACCTGAAAATGATCAGGTCCTTCAGACCACCTACAGAGGCGATCCAACCCTCAGCCGGGGAGTAAATACAGTCCACGCAGTGCAGGGGAATTTTAACTCACTCCGAAAGTTTAACATCCACTCAGCTCCTCCAAAGACACCTACGGCATCACACTCAATCCCCACGAGCTCTCACTACCTTTCCCCTTCAATAGCATTATCAGTAGCGGAAAACCGCAGCGAGAAAAAAAAAAAAAACACACGTCATCATTTCTGTTGCCTTCCAGGAACGACTCATAAAAGACGACCTTTTCCACTTCAACGGAAAGTAAATCCAGCCTCTATAGTATCAAGTCTAATGATCCTACGGCCGTCAGCGCTGCTTCCCCACGTGCTTTGCATAGGGCGCCTGACAAATTTGATCCAATTGGAATGCGGCTGTAAATGATGATGAAACACACGTACTAAATGCCAGGTACTGTATTAATGCAAAGGGCATTCAAATGATGCAAACTGCATTCTAATAGCAGATGTACACTTTATGGGAGCAATGAGCACCCAGGCTGTGAGAGGGGGGCGATGTGATTGTGAGGCAGAAGGAGTGCCAGCAGTGCAGTGGCACCATAAATGAACTCCAGTGAGCAGTAGCTGCGTTACAATGCAGAAACTTTACTAATGACGCCAGCCAACAGTTTTCGCATTCCAAAACCATGTCTCAGCGCACAATGAGCACGCGACTGAATCAACAAGTGCGTATAGTAGAGCGCGACTCGAAATAAATGTACTTTCTGTCAGATCGACGCAGTTTAATCTCTCAGTCAGTCAGAACTGAAAACTTTGCAGCGATGTGCCAAGACAGGTTGCAGCCCGGAGGACTCTGTCAGTCGGGCTGCTGATTCACTTTGACATTGGATCAGCTGGTAAACTACAAGTGCCAGACTCTGCTTCAGATTGTAGTCAGCTCAGCGCTAAACTGGTGTGTTTATCACAAAATTATTTCCGTCGAAACTCCATGCGTTATCAAGAGGGAACGCGAAAATTACCCAGAATAAATGCGGCCGAGCAGCGTGTTCACAAGGCATTCCGAGTAAGAATGCCGTATCATCCGGGTAAATGCATTTGACAAAAGCCAACACTGGTTCTATATGTGATAGTATGTTAGAGGCTCGATAAGATTCAGTGAATCCTCAGCAGGAACCAGACGAGGGAGAATTCCCAAGGAAGCGCAGAGGTGAATTAAAATGGCTTTATGGTTGTGGTATCAGTGATAAGACCCCCCCCCCCCCCCCCCTCAAGACACACTCCTTTCCAGCGGCTGAAGTGATGGCATCATCAAAATGAGGCAATAAACGAGAGCAACCTGCGCTCTTTCATTGGAGGAGCTCCTGCGCTCAGGGGGAACCCTCAGCACTCAGACTCAATCAATACGAACGCTGCGCTTTACAGCCGCGCACCCACGTCTCCCGGCACCCCGGCATAGCTGGAAGTTTCACACCGCGCAGCGATGGGCTTCAACAAACAGATACTACCTTTCCTGGAAGCCTTTGGTCTGACCAATCATGCGTCAGTGACAGGATGGGTGATTTCCACCCCCGCAGCAATCAATTAAAACCTCAATCAGAGAGCACCAGCAGGTAACGGGAGAAACAGTGGGGTAGGGGCTGGGGGTGGCGAAGAGTGAGGGACCTGATCAAAGGAAAAACCAGTTGAGTGCAGAGCAAAATAATAAGGGCTCCTTGTTGCGGGAAACAAGGTGAATTAATTTATTCCAAGGCTGACGTTGTTCTTGTTGTTCGGTTTGTTTAATCTGCGGTGTCTTTGAGAAGGGATGTTTAAAGCTGACAGCTCCACAAATGCTGGACCCCTAATTTTCTCGACCCTGAGTTGCTTGCAGAGTGATGTGTCTTTTAAGAGCACCTGAGAGGGAGCCGAGTGCGTTGCCGCTCTGCAGAATCTCAAGAGCACTCCTCTCTTTCAATATCCACATGCCATTTTCTGTTATTATGATGCTAGCAGGCGAGATTGATTCGTCCTGATGTAATCTTACATTGCCTGAGTGGACCAGGGTGGATGAGATCTGCCTTAGATTGATGAGGTCTAATGGACTCTTGTTTGGGTGCTCCTGATGCCTTTAAGATCGGATGATACCGGCGCGCCACCACATTCTAATTCTGCTCAATTTGGACACAAATTACTTATCAACACTTGTGCCTTGTTGAACCGTGAGTGTGTCTTCCTGTCGCCGACGCCCGTGTAGTGTTTCAGCACGTCTGAGGAGTTATATGAAGATAACATGACGACACTCGAATGTGCATAATGTGTGATGCAAATCATCCCCAGGGCCCTCGTGCTCATGGTTTGAGCTTTGTTGGGAGTTTAATCAATCAGCCACAGCGCCTTAATTAATCGGCATGATGAACAGGAGAAATAATTGGTTTTCTGCCAGATGTGAATCTGTTGCAAACTAATGCCAGCCAATCAGGATCAAATTTACAATCACAAAACTGATCTGGACGACAAAACACTTAAAGGATCAGAGAAAATTAAACACACAACACAATGGGAATAATGTGGCTCTGGATTTAAAATTCTGATAGTAGGTTTTTGCTCAGAGCTCTCCTGCATAATGTGCGGAGTGTAATTTTGATGCCTAATTGGATATACACGGTGACAGAGTCATCATTGCTCTCAGTGATTGACATATAGGATATGAATTTGGAATACGTTCTTTTTCTCGAAAACACACACATATTGCTAATTAATTGGCATGATCGGCAAGAGGAGAATTAATTGGGCTCCTCCCCAGATGTTTCTGAATGAATCTGCTGGAAACTAATGAGGGGTGCCTGGTTTTCCATTCAGGCAGCAGATGCCATTAACTGCAGCCCACATTGACAATACTGATCAGCCCCAGTCCAATCAGACCAGGTAACCAGTGGCTGAAACAAATGGAAAAGCACTGGAGCCAGTAAATAGCCAGGGTCCAGATTGGAAACCACTGGTTTAGCTCGGTGCCAGCAGAGCCAAATGGAAAAATAGCTTAGGCCTCTTATTAATGTCACAGTGGCTAGGCGGTAATTCCCCCAGGCTCTGTGTACCTCGGCTTGTTAATGAGTCACTGCTTATCAGTCAGCCTTGTTAACAGGCAGAGGCCTCGCATCCAAACCGCCTACTGCTATTGTGTGCTAGCCGCACTGTGTATTAGCCAAATGTTCCCCCATCTTGGCACACAGGAAGTCAACAGTAAACAACAGCAGCACACACAGGAAGTAGGCACCGAGCCAACGAGAAAGAGCTGGTCCGGGGGGGAAGGAACCCATTTTGTGGCAGGGTAAAGTGAACCGCTGGCAGAGGCACACACATGCGGAGCCCTCCCGCCTGTAAATCTTACCACACTAACAACTGGTCCACACTGTTCCTGTCCTTTAATCCTTATTCATTATCGGCCTCAGCTGGAAGCGCCGGGGCTCCATTCACTTGTTCCGACCATCAGGACTCATCAAGGTAAATAAACTATTAGGCGCGTTTCTCGTCACGAATGCAAACATCTTCCCAGGGTCTGGGATCAGGCCGCCGCGGAGTCGAGGGCCAGGTGGCTGATGGGAGGCCGCGGCGCTCGGCACCGCGCGCTGTCGGCTGGGCGTTCAAGAGAATGGACCCTTCCGTACTCCACAGCAGCCCAGAGGTAAATGGGTCAGCAGTACAGAACCGGGGCACAGCCGGCCAATTGCATACCTAATCTGTGCCCTTCTGAGAGGCACTTTCCGTCCACAGCGCACGGCTGCACATCCAGCTGTGGAAATGGATATGTCAAACGGCACGCAATTAGTGTCCCCCCGATTTGTTCTCTCGCTCTAAGGAAGCCTGGTCACAGATAAATCCAGAGAAAACACAATAAGTGGTGTCATTTCCCCGCCTCTGGCATGCATCAGACGAAGATGGGGCAGTGGAGGAATTTGGAGTCTTGGGTTGTGATGCGCAGCCTGTTGGTTGCTGTGTGATAATCAACCCCTGTATCTTGTGAGGGGAACTTTTATCCTTCCTTTCTTTGATTGAATGATGAATAGGGACAGCTTGCATGTTTTTTAAATGTGTTGCCATGATGGACAGTCCTGCTCTCCGACGGCTCATCTGCTCTTGCATTGATTTGCTGAGCCGATCGTTTCCTCTCTGATACATAACACTGAATAATTTATGCTAAGTGGACCGCTCTGTTCCAGGGCCTCTTAGCGTGGAGATCTCCATTATGACGCCATTATCTGACTGCCGGCCCCGCCCTGCTCCATCTTCTGCTTAACAGCTCTGCCGCCGTGTCACAACAACAACAACAATCAGACAGATTGGTGGGAGCAGATGTGAGCGATGGACCAGCGCTCTGCGGTTCACACACATTTCCCCCCCCAAAGCTAAAACACTGTTGTTTGCCACATTGCTCAAATGCCTGGAAACTACAGAGGAGTGGACACAAGACTCGTATGCTTAGATATAGCTTCCTGTCTGTTGAGTTTCTGCCGCTGTTCCTCTGAGTCCTTTAAAAGCTGATTTTCCTGTTTGCCAAGGATGAAACTATATCATATATATAGTATTTCTTGCACTGTTGCCACAAAGACAAATTCCTGTTCCACGTCAATGAAAAAAAAAAATCCATTCAGATAAATACCCAACGACGGTAATTGATTTCACCAGAGAGGTGTTACCATCTTTGTCTCAGTGTGGTTTTATATTAGTACTCAATTATGCTTTGAACACGAGACGTAATGACATAAAGTCCTTGAGCAGAACTTGATGGTTTACCAGATGCCCACTGCAACTCCATCCCTGCTTCCCTTCTCCTCCTCTCAATTGCACTCCTTGACGTGTTTTCCCATCTCCTAAACACGTCCCGGGCTTAATTACTCTCCTTGACTGACATGATAATGTAAAACAGCGCTTAGGTGAAACCAAAGCAGGAATTGGTCATGCATGGTCAGGCCTCCCGCCAGGCACACCTTAATCAAATGTGACGTGCGTCTGAATGCGAGCCAAAATCGTTTTCGGACCCAAATA